>NW_023644312.1:0-7500 GCF_015228065.2 Penaeus monodon | reverse complement strand
TCTCTCTTCGCTCCTCCTCTCCTCTCTCTCTTCTCTCTCTCCTCACGTCTCTCTCTCTCATCTCTCTCTCTCTCTCCTCCTCCCTCTCTCTCCTCTCTCTCTCTAATCTCCCTCTCATTCTCTCTCTCCCTCTGTGTGCAGACCACAAACTATTAACTATCACATATATTAACAAGGACCCAGCGACAACCTATCATAAACTCTCTCTCTCTCCCTCTCTCCCTCTCTCTCTCTCTCTTCCGTCGTCTCTCTCTCTCTCTCTCTCATCTCTCTCTCTTTCTCATCTCTCTCTCTCCCTCGTCTTCTCTCTCTCTCCCTCACTCCCTCTTTCTCTCTTCCCTCTCTCTCTCGCTCTCTCTCTTATCTTCCCTCTCTCTCTCTCTCCTTTCCCGCTCGCTCTCTCTCCTTCCCTTTCTCTTCTCTCTCTCTCTCTCTCTCTCTCTCTCTCTCTTCCAGCATCTCTCTCATCCCCATCTCTCTTCCTCCCTCGTTCGCGTTCTCTTCGGTCACTCTCGTCCTCTCTCTCCCTCTCTCTCTCTCTTCTCTCTCTCTCTCTCTCTCTCTCTTATGTCTCCCGTCTCTCTGTCTTCTCCATCTCTCTCCTCTCTTCCTTTCTCGATCTCTCTCATCTCTCGTCTTTCTCTTTTCTCTCTCTCTCTCTCTCTCTCTTCTCTCTCTCTTATTCCTCTCCCTCTCTCTCTCTCTTCCCTCTCTCTTTCTTTCTCCCCCCCCCCACCTCTCTCTCTCCTCTCTCTCTCTCTCTTCCCTCTCTCTATCTCTCTCTTCCCTCTCGTCTCTCTCTCTCTCTCTCTCATCTCCTCCTCGTCTCTCTCTTCTCTCTCTCTCTCTCTCTCAATCTCTCCTCTCTTCTCTCTCCTCTATCTCTCTCTCTATCTCCCTCTCTCTCTCTCTCTCTCTGCAGACCACAAACTATTAACTATAACAATAGATATAACAAGACCCAAGCGACAACCTATCATAAACTCTCTCTCTCCTCTCTCTCTCTCTCTCTCTCTCTCTCTCTCTCTCTCCAGCTAGCTCTCGCTCGATGACTCCTCTCATCTGTCGTCCCTCTCTCTTCCTTCTCTCTCTCGGCCCTCTCTCTCTCTCTTTCTCTCTTCCCCCCCCCCCGCTCTCTCTCTTCTCCCCTCAGTCTCTCTCTCTCGTCTCCTCGTTCTCCTCAATCTTCTCTTCTCTCTCTAGTCTCGGTCTCATCTCATCTCTCCTCCTCTCTCTCTCTCGTTTCTTTTTTTGTTTTTTTTTTTTTTCTCTCTTCCCTCTCCTCTCGTTTTCTTCTCTCGCTCCTCTCTCTCTATCGTCCTCGCTCTCTCTCTCTCGTCCAACTTTCTCTCTCTCTCTCTCTTCATCTCTCTCTTCTCTCTACAAAGAGGTAATGGCTTTCCACAGACGGCTGTGGAAAGCATTCACATCCACTATTGTAAGGGTATCTGTGGGAGGGGGCCTCTCATGAATGCATTCTCCTAAGTGAGAGCCTAAGGGCCTGGACATGTGGGCCGTGTTTACCCATAAAAAAAATAAACAAAAAGTATCTGGTTCCCTTATAAGCCTGCAAGGAAGTGTGGGCGTCTATGAGGTTAGAGTGGTGATACCTTAAAATACCCCTTCCATTACTTATCTACGCACGACCCGCTTTAACAAAGGCAAATCATGAGGTCAATCAACCTTTTCTCCGTTCGACGCCATCTCACTGTAATCCATGGAGGCACACAAAACACACGTGTGTTCTTCACACTGTTTATTGGTGGGCAACCCCCACCTTTTATACACGACGGGAAACACAGAAATACAAAGTTTTCGAATATAAATGAATATTTGCATACCATTTGGTTTAAAAAATGATATCAACAGTTTTAAAAGTAGTAAAAAGTAAAACGAATTATAAAAACACAATATAAAACTGAAAGGATAAACTAACAAAAAATAATTATGGCAGAAGCATTGCACAAAATATAACTCATAAGCAGCCCTCAATTCATAAAGAACAATATCACTAATACAATGTGGGGTATAAACCCATGCTCAAAAGCCAAAGAAAAAAGTTATTTATCCAAAATATTTTGTAATTTCGACACAAATAACAACAAACCAACAAGCAAACAGAGCTTCTATGTGCTCTCCGGAAATAACTATAAAATGAGCGCTAAAAGAAAATGTATTATAGAACAAAAACTAAAACATGCTTAGCAAATAAATTAAATTAAAATCAATCAAGAAAGCGGGCACTCTAGAAAAGAATACATAGCTTCTAAAAGCTCCGATAAATAGTATTTAAAAAGGAGACTTAACCTTGCAACAGATATTAAGCAATTACGTAAAATAGATAATATTTGAACCAGTCTCAATTTAATGCCAAGTGAACATTTAAAAAACAAGGCATCAGTATGGGGAGTGACAGGGCCGATCCGTATGTCCGTATGTCCTCCAGATCTTCATACTTTTTCCGTGGCCAGGATTTGGGGCATGATGTAGGTTCGTCCAGGAATGAGCCCACGAGGTAAAAGAACAGGACAAGGCTTAGGGCAGAGTAAACGGGAGTGGAAAAGGAAGGAATGGAAAAAAGAAAAACTCACTGGATAGGCATGGAATCTAGAATGTAGGTAGTCTGAGAAGGAAGCTTGGAGCTAGGCAAAGATACAGAATAGGAAGCAAGCAGACATTATGAATATAAGACTAGGGAAGGAAGCACACCTACATTAAGATAAAAGGATAAACAAAATAGATGCTATGGCTAGGCTAGCAAGGAGAAAAAAAACACAACTTCTGACAGAAGGGGTTTAAGAGAGGGAGAGTAAAGACACAGAAGCTAGGAGAGGGAGGTAGAGACCAAAGCTAGGAGAGGGTAGTAGAGACAACCAGAAGCTAGGAGAGGGAGAGTAAGAGACCATGAGAAGCTAGCGAGGGAGAGTAAGAGCACCGAAGCGAGGAAGGGAGAGTAAGAGACACAGAACTAGGAGAGGGAGAGTAAGAGACACAGAAGCTAGGAGAGGGGATAAGAGCACAGAAGCTAGGAGAGTGAGAGTAAGAGGAAAGGGGTACGGAATGGGAAAAGGAAAAAAAAAGGGTTAGGGAAGCAGTGAAGGGAGGCCCGGAGGGCCCACATCCTCCCCTGGCCCAAGGTCGAAGTGGCCCACCGGAGACAACAACCTGAAAAGAGAAGAAAGGAGACCTGAGCCTCATTCACTTGCCTTTTTACAACAACAGATGAAGATCAGCTGGGCGTGCCAAAAACTGATCACAATATGAAAGGGGTAACATCGAAATGTCAATGATACATAAATCAAATCTGCTGCTTACTTCCAGGACTTGGCTGCAATTACGGTGCAATATACCATCATTGAATATTACAAACAATGCAATTTCGGTTTAAAACACTTGACAATCACTTTATCCCTTGGAGGTCCTGTCACTCGGGCTCACACAGTGGGCTGCTGTCTTGCTGAAAAAGGGCGCGAGAGAGGAGAAGGGCCACAGACCTATACATCAGTCCTCTCACTCGATTCTGTAGTCGAAGCTCACCGTCATGCCCGGAAGTCCGGCGCTCTGAATCCACAGAACAACGGGCTATGTCCGGATCCACTCCATTTGTTGACACGCACGATACCGACTTTCGCAGAGCCTACTACTCACTGGACCGTCGCCACCCTCCTTATCCCACTTGTCTCTAAACTTTACATTAGGTTAATCACTCGAAGATTCTGCTGGAATACCAGGAACACCATTCACTTCAGGTTCAGCAGTGAGAATCTTCAGGTTCTGGGTCATTATGCAAGATGGGCTCGTCTACTTCCACTTCAGAACTCTTCCATCGTCCCAAAGCATAGGAAAATCTGCTGAGGAACCGGACGGTTTAACGTGGTGAAATGGCTCTAACTGACATCTGTATAACCTCTTGTATTGCACAGTGACCGGACCAAGATTGAGATTACTCTGGCTGGGCCACCTCCATTTGCAGAAAGAGGGGAAGGCCACCACACCTGCCTTTGTTCATAGTACCAGACCAATGCAACTAGTCGGTTTAAGCTTCACAAGTTTGCCTCTGTTATAATATCTCCCATTAGGTCACCCCTGGCCTTCCTTAGATGCAGCAATTGGCAGAATTTCGGGCCTCTCGTAATCGCTCCTGAGATTTACATTTTCCATAAGACTGCCTTGGTTGTAAGTCCCACCTTGGGAAGTTGGCTGGGCGACCTGTTAGGCGGTATAGAGGCGGCTGCTCATTTGTGGTTCGATGTATGGCCGAGTTTATTTGCAGCCTTATCTCTGGTACAACTGATGCCACGTGCGAGATTCCAGTTACTAAAGTAGTTAGAGCCCGATGTTTACCACTCCTATTCGTTCGCTCAATCAATCCATTGGCTTTGGATGGTAGCGGACTGTATAATGATTCGTGCATACATAGGCTGTTAATTCTTGATAAAGGGCTCGTAAACTGAACTCCATTGTCTGTTTGTATGAACTCTTGGGGGACCAAACAGGCTACCCAGTTATCAAAGAAGGCCCGCTGACTGCTTTTGAGCAGTTTGCTTTATGGAGAGGCACTAGCGGCAGGAATGCTGGAATGCTGGGTCCAGTATTGAAAGGCAATATCTAATGGGAATAGACTGTCCAAAATCCATCAAGTCCACGAAACCCTCTCTAAAGGAACTCTGTCTAAGTGCCTCAGCCATCACCACATCTGTGGGCTACCTCTTACTGCTGACAACACTGGACATTGGTTACATATGGCCTGAACATCTTTGAGCATGCTTGGCCAATAATACTAGAACGGGATTCTCGAATGTTTTTTTGAACGGCCGGATGATATGGCATGGGTGGTAGGTTGCTACTTTTAGTGCAGAATTCCTCAGGTTTGTAGGATTACCAGCTGATAGCATAGCATCAGGCATATGCCATAACCGTACCAACATCATCTTCAGTTCGAATTCTGCTCGGGTAGTGGGTAACTTCTTCGAGCACCTTAACCATCTTTCAAATCACGACGTAATTTCTCTAACTGAGGATCTTCTCCCTGTTTCCATGGCTGCCTTTTGGGGGAGTTGTCAGCTATCACTAACTAGCAACCGGGCGAACAGCAGATCGGGAACATGATTTGTTGGTCCTTCCTGTATCTTATTGAAAAGTTATAGAATGACGGTCATGTGCATACCTGGGTCATCTTGGATTTTGACACCACAACACACGTTCGGTCTTCACACTGTTTTTATTTGGTGGGCAACCTCCACCTTTTTTATCCACGAACGGGAAACAAGAAATACAAAGTTTCGAATAAAAATGAATATTTGCAATACAATTTGTTTAAAAAATGATATAAACATTTATAAAAGTAGTAAAAGTAAAACTGAATATAAAAATCACAAATAATAAAACTGAAAGGATAAAACTAACAAAAAAATAATTATGGCAGAAGCATTGCACAAAATATAACTCATAAGCAGCCCTCTAAATTCATTAAAATAACAAAAAATATCACTAAATACAATGTGGGGTATAAAACCAATGCTCAAAAGCCAAAAGAAAAAGGTAATTTACCAAAAATATTTGTAATTTCGACACGAAATAACAAACAAACAAACAAGCAAACAGAGCTTCTATGGCTCTCGAAATAAACTATAAAATGAGCAGCTAAAAGAAAATGTATTATAGAAACAAAAAAACTAAAACATGCTTAGCAAATAAATTAAAATTAAAATCAAAGAAAAGCGGCACTCTAGAAAAGAATAACAGTAGCTTCTAAAAGCTCCGATAAATAGTATTTAAAAAGGAGACTTAACATTGCAACAGATATTAAGCAATTACGTTAAAATAGATAATATTTGAAACAAGTCTCAATTTAATGGCCAGAGTGAACATTTAAAAAAAAAGGCATAAAGTATGGGGAGTGACAGCCGATCCGTATGTCGTATGTCCTCCAGGATCTTCATACTTTTCCGTGGCCAGGATTTGGGGCAGGATGTAGGTTCAGCAAGGAATAGCCCGAGGTAAAAGGAACAGGGACAAGGCTGAGGGCAGAGGAAAAGGAGTGGAAAAGGAAGGAATGGAAAAAAAAGAAAAACATCACTGGATAGGCATGGAATCTAGATGTAGGTAGTCTGAGAGGAAAGCTTGGAGCATAAGGCAAAGATACAGAATAGGAAAGCAAGCAGACAGTATAGAATATAAGAATAGGGAAGGAAGAACACCTAAAGTAAGATAAAAAAGAAGAAAAAAAAATAGATGCTAGGCTAGGCTAGCAAGGAGAAAAAAAACACAACTTCTGAAAGAAGGGTTGTAAGAGAGGGAGAGTAAGAGACACAGAAGCTAGGAGAGGGAGAGTAAGAGACACAGAAGCTAGGAGAGGGAGAGTAAGAGACACAGAAGCTAGGAGAGGGAGAGTAAGAGACACAGAAGCTAGGAGAGGGAGAGTAAGAGACACAGAAGCTAGGAGAGGGAGAGTAAGAGACACAGAAGCTAGGAGAGGGAGAGTAAGAGACACAGAAGCTAGGAGAGGGGGAGTAAGAGACACAGAAGCTAGGAGAGGGAGAGTAAGAGGAAAGGGGGTAAGGAATGGGAAAAGGAAAAAAAAAGGGGTTAGGGAAGGCAGAGAAGGGAGGCCCGGAGGCCTCACACTATCGATGTCGCCGAAATGACCACGCAACAAGTGAAGACAGCGGCACACCGATGTCGGTCGAGCAAACCATCACCTCTTAACGTTTCATTTTTTATAGTGAAAATAGGTTGGGCTTTCTAATAAGTTCCTGTAGATAAGTAACATTTAACCTGCAAAAAGAAACCTAAATGTTTTTTTTTTAATGAACTGGTTTCAACCTATGTAATTATCTGTATGATGACTATAAATAAAGATGTTAAAAAGAGAGAGAGAGAGAGAGGGGGGGGAAGAGAGAGAGAGAGAAGAGAGAGAGGGAAGAGAGAGAGAGAGAGAGAGAGAGAGAGAGAGAGAGAGGGAAGAGAGAGAGAGAGAGAGAGAGAGAGAGAGAGAGAGAGAGAGAGAGAGAGAGAGAGAGAGAGAGAGAGAGAGGGAAGTAAGAAAAAGAGAGAGGGAAGAGAGAAAAAGAGAGAGTGAAGACAGCGGCACACCGATGTCGGTCGAGCAAACCATCACCTCTTAACTTTGTTATATAACCTGATTATGGATTTATCCCACTTTTCGTAACCTGTGTTAGCTTGATAAAATAAACTGTTCATTTTTTATAGTGAAAATAGGTTGGGCTTTCTAATAAGTTCCTGTAGATAAGTAACATTTAACCTGCAAAAAAAACCTAAGTGTTTTTTTTTTTTAATGAACTGGTTTCAACCTATGTAATTATCTGTATGATGACTATAAATAAAGATGTTAAAAAGAGAAGAGAGAGAGAGAGAGGGGGGGGAAAAGAGAAGGGAGAGAGAAGAGAGAGAGAGAGAGAGAGAGAGAGAGAGAGAGGAGAGGGAAAGAAGGATGTAGAAGAGAGAGGAGAAGAGAGAGAGAGAGGGGGAAAGAGAGAG
>NW_023644311.1:0-8729 GCF_015228065.2 Penaeus monodon | reverse complement strand
CCAAAAAAAACAACACCCCAACACCACACACAAACAAACCCCCAACCACCACCCCAAACCAAAACCCCCAAAAACACAACCACACATATCCGGGTCATGGCTTCCCGAACCCAACCCCCAAAACGAACCGCGTTCCGCCCCCCTTCGATGGGGAAGGCAACCCGCAGGCGTTCGAAATCCCCCCCCACACTAACCGCAACAGGTTTATAATTTTAGGAAGTGCAATTTAAATAGGAAACTCGATGGGAAACAACACAGGGGGTGGGGTTTTGGGGGGGTTGGAATGGCCCCGCTGTTTCAGGTGTTGGCCCCCTCATTAGGGCTGTGGTTTTTGGGGTTTTCCGTGGTGTGTGTTTGGTGTTTGAGAAATGTGTATATGTTTTTAAAATATTTTTATGGGGCCAATTATTTTGTATTTTAAAATAAAACAAATAAACATATTATGTTTTTTTATGTTATATAATTTTACAATTAATATAAAATTATATTATATATATATATATTTATACATTATAATTTAGTGTGTGTATATTATATAAAACATATTATACAAAATATATAATTAAAAATTAATATTAATTATATATATATATATATAAAATAATATTTTAGACAATAGAAAATAGGGGGGTTGTAGTGTGTAAACTAAAAAAATTTTTTCCCCTTCTGGGGGGTCTACCTTTTTTTATCTATTATTTTTTTTAAAACTGCCCCTTTTCTACATTTTTTTGTATATAAAACGCACACACACACAAAAACATACTTTTACAATATATATTATATATATTTTTATATTAAATAATTATTTTATAAAAAAAATAATATATATTTAAATAATAAATTATAGTGTTTTATTATTAAAGGTATATGTTACATACAATATTTTTTTTATGTATATATCCCAACCCATATATTGCATGTTTTGTATGTATGGTATGTTATAATTAATAAAATATATATATATATATAATATAAATATATGAAAAAATTTATCCCATATGCATACCCATATTATATTTTATATTTGTAAAAAAATATAAATATATATAAAAAATATAATTATATATAATATAATATAAATTTTTATTGTGTGTTTTTTGGTTGTGGGGTGGGGTGGGTGTTGTTATGTAAAATTTTAAAAATAATATTTTAAATTATTTTTATATTATTATTTTATTTTTATATATATATTATAAAATATGCTATAAAACCACAAAAAAAAAAATTAAAATAAAATAAAGAATATTATAAATAAATAAATAAAAAATTTTAAAAAAATATATATATATATATTAATTTTAAAATTATATAATATATAATTTTTAATATATATATACTTTTGGAAAAAACTGTAGAAAAACTACCTGGCATCCAATTGTCATTTTTTCAGGCAAAAAATCCTCGACCCCCCAGCTTGGGGCACCAGAGACTGGGGAAGTCTCGAATTTTTCCTACGCCCCCGTTTAAAAGACGGAAAAACATAGCACTGAGTTTTCCGGCCCCCGGGGTTTTTCCCCCTATATGCCCCCTCAAGAAAGCGTTTGCTCGGTGGCATCGAAACGCTGTGGGATTTTTTCGAGGACAGGGAAAATACGGGATTATTGGCCTAAAAAAGTTTTAAAATTTTTAATCCGGCACTGAAAAGTGCTGAAAAAAATGGGGGGTGGGGGGGCCTGTCAAAATCTTCCTGTTTAATTTCCCCAGGGGTGAAGACAAGGATGTTTCCTTTTCCCCAAAAACCCTATATGGGACGGGATAAGAGGCAAAAAACTACAAGCCCAATCAGTGTAAAAAAAACCGGGGGGGCAAACCCAAGGGGGTCACAGACCTTTGATTTGCAGGGACGATATTGCTTCCAATTTTGGAGTCTATGGAAACCCAGGGGGTGGTGGGATCTTTCTTAAATGCTTTAGAAATGAGGCAAAAAGCCCTTTGGGCCCTAGATTTTGGGGGAACCAAGACCAAGTTTTTTTAAAGGCCCCTTCGGGGGCCTGTTATTACTAAAAAATTTTATGCATATATTTATATTTTAAATTATAAAAATATATATATTATATATAATATATACATTTTTTTATATGCCATTTTTAAATACGTAATATTATTGATTATTATACACACAAATTTAATTTATAGATACTTTTCATGGTGTATATAAAAAAAAAATAAATAGATAAATAAAAAAATAAATAAAAAATAAAAAAATTTAAAAAATAATTTTTAAAAATAAAATATTAATATATATAAAATATTTTTAAAATTTAAATATATATATATATATATTTTAAATTTTAATAATATAATATTTAAAAATATGGGGGGGTTGTTGTGGGGTTTTTTGTGTGTGGGGTTGTTTGTGTGTGGTTTTTTGTGTGGGTTTGTTGGTGGGGGTGTTTGTGTGTGTGTGTGTGTCTTTTTTTTGTTGTGTGGGGGTTTTTGTACTATACATATTATTTATTTTTTGAATTTTAAAAAAATTGTATATATGTTGTATATGATATAAATATTATATATTTAATATTATATATATATTATATTTTAAAATATTATATACTTTTATATATATATATGGAAAAAAAAAAAATATATATATATATATAAAAATATGTTTATATATATTTATATATAAAAAACATATAATTATAATACACACAACACACCCCCCACACACCCCCACACCACACACACAAATATTTTATAATATTAATAATTATATATATATATATATTTTAATATTAATATAAAATATATATATTAATATATAATTATAAAGTATATTCATATTATGATGTTTTACATAATGAATTTGTTAAATATATATATATATATATATATATGTATTTATTAAATATATATATTTTAATGAAATTATATATATTATATAAATATAAAATATATATAAATATATATATAACACAAAACAATTATTATGTAAATATTTTATATACAAACATAAATTAATACACCCCCACCCCCACCAAAAAAACACCACCCCCTCCCCCCCCCACCCCAATAAAATAAATCACACACCCCAAACACAACACACACCCCCACACACCACACCCACACACACACACCCCCCACATATGTAATATATATATATTTATATTTTCCAAAAAAAATATAAAATTTATAATACATACAAAATATAAAATATAATATTTTATATATATATATATATTTAAAAATTTTTATAGGAAAATTATGTACATAAAATATATAAAAAAAATTTAATTATATTTTATATTATAAATATAATTAAGATTTTAAATATTTAATATATAATATAATTATATTATTTTTATATATATTACTACAATATTTTTTTATATGCATATATTACATACAGGTTTTTTCCCATATACATATTTGGCATATGAAAATTGGTTTAAAATTTTTCTTTTGATTTTTTTTTTTTCCCAAAAAAATATTACCATAACCGAAAAAAAAAGGGGCCATGGTTTAAAATGTCCCGGGTCGGGGCAAGGGTGATAGGTTTTATGATGACTGTAAATTTTTTTTTTTCTTTTTTTTTATTAATCTTTGTCTTAAAAAAACCACCCCCCAAACCCCCCACCCCCCACACACAAACCACACACCCACACACACACACATATAATTATTATATATATATAAATATTTAATATATAAAATTTTATTTGTTGTTGGGGGGTGTTTTTAAAATTACATATAAATAAACCACACAAACTTATATCTGTATTTATACACGCGTGC
The DNA here is from genome assembly GCF_015228065.2 of Penaeus monodon. Taxonomy (NCBI): domain Eukaryota; kingdom Metazoa; phylum Arthropoda; class Malacostraca; order Decapoda; family Penaeidae; genus Penaeus; species Penaeus monodon. The sequence continues at coordinate 4,994 of NW_023644311.1, read as the reverse complement.
CACACCAAAAAAAACCACCCCCCCAACACCCCCATTATATAAAATTTAAAAATATTAAAAATTTTTATATTATATTTTATTTTTATATATGATATATATTTTTATTTATATTATATATATATATTACATGTATCCTTACATACATAAATATATGGTAGCCCCAAAAACCCACAATGCAAAAACTAGAAAATACATCCCATATACACGAGTTTTCAAAAGCTAACCCATTGCCTAGTGCAATGTTTTGAAAATGCATAGGGAAATATATATATATATTATATATATTTATATTTATATATAAAATATATATTATATATATATTATGGCACCACCACACAAAACAACACACAACCCAAAACATTTTAATAATATTATTATAATATATATATATAAAATATATATATATTAATATATATATTAAAATATATAATATTAATAATAATATATATCCCCATACACCCACATAATACGCGTTAAAAAAAACACTGCAACTTGGTAAGGGTTTTTGGGCTTATTTAAAATTCACCTATTTCCAAATTAAAAGGAAAAAATAAAAATGAAGCCGGGAAAATTTTTAACATATAAAAGATGTGAGCTGGTCGAAACGCAACGAAATTTAAGAATTTTTTCCCCTTTCCCTTGTAGCAGTGTTTGCATTTATTTTTCCCTTTCTTTTATTGTTATCTTGGCTAAAAAACATTCGACCAAAAAAAAAAAAGAAAAAAAAGAATCACTTTTTATTATATGTTTTTATCTTGGGCCTACAAAGAGAAGGACAAAAAGGAAAAGAGGCGTTTTTTTTTACATTATAACATTTTTTTTTCTTCCAAGGAAATTTGGCCTTTAAAGCTTTTCTCGCCCCGTAGTCCAGGTTTTTTGGGGTGCGGCTTCCCCGTAACAGCTCCCCTTTTTTTTCGGTTTTCCCAAGGGATGAAAATTGGTATATTTTTTGGGGCGCTGGGCAAGTCATTCGTTATTATTATATTTATTTTTTATTATTTTATTATATTTATTATCATTTTTTTAATATCCTAATGTCATTTTATCGTTCCTTATTAACTATTATTATTCATTTACTATGGATTATTGTCTTTCATTGTTGTAATTACCCATTATTATGATCTTTATTATTACCCATATTCATTCTGATCATAAGGGTGAAATTTCCTTGTGCTAATATCTATATATTACTGTAATAATTGCCGTTAATATCATTAAATCCATTATCAACATTATTATAAAAACATCGGCGTTATTTTCTACTGGTGCTACAATGTTATTATCATTACCATCATCACACTTACCGACCATTATTATCCCCTTACTACTATCAAGAGGCCTCAGGGAGTCCCCCCGTAGAAGCACCCCCCTGGTTCAGTGCGTATGAATTTCACCCGTGGGCAGTCCACCTGAGCCTACGGCCGAGGGACACGGAAATGAAGGGTGAAAGACCTTCGCCTCGTCAGGGGCCCCCTGCCGGATATTCGAATTGCTTATGGTTTCAGCTTGAAGACTCCCGTGAGGTACCCTTTTCCCTGGCACCCTGGGGGGACTACTGGGGGGGTCTGCTGATAATTAACCCTCTGTCCCGATGGTTTTTCTCATCTGAAACTGTTAATTAGGCTTGTGAGGCCTTGCCGTGGTTATCAATTATTTCAGAATTGGGTTGTGTTTCGCGTACAGGGGAAGTTGGTACAGCTAAAAAGATTATGTATATTTTTTGTATGGTTCATTGTGAAAAAAACGTTATGGAGACACCATCCAACAAGGAATAATACATTTGTGGAAGAAGGTGGATTACTTTTCTGGTTTTACTTAACTATTATATAAATCTAATCGATGGCGGTTGTTTGAACTATAGGTTTGTACCACCTTTCCTCCTATTGTTGGAACATATGATGAATAATCTTGCTGGAAACATAGGGAGAAAGACTGTTTGTTTTTTTATTCCCCCCCCCGTATAAAATGTGACTCCCAATCCCCACCACTATCAAGGTATAATGTACTCTTACTGTGCCCTATTTTACACCTTTCAAGTAAGGACTGGATAAATGATTTTTGATGTATTTGGCTGCATCCTAACGTAATCTAATATCCAGTTTATGATCCTAAATGCAAGTAAAGACTGTAATTAACCACAGGAAAGGGCTGACGCTATTCTCCAACTCCATCTTTAAAAATGAGGTTTTCTAACCCAAGTTTCCTATTTTTCCAGAATTTTTCTCGCAACTCATTTTGTCGTCCTCCAAATTTTGTTTTTGTTGTCCATTTTTTGCCCTAGTAGTCTTCCTTAAACTGTTGAATTGGTGCACTTTCTCATCCAGTTTCACGTTTTTTTCGTCTTTCTACTCATTTTTTTTTTTTAGTATTCTTCCTCCAACTTGTTCTTCAATATTTCTCCTTCATATCAACATATACGTCTCTTCACGAAATCAATTTTTTGTTAATAAACTTCACCCGTTCATCTATTTTAGTCTCCTCTTTCCAGGTCCAATTCCTATACACATGCATATATCTGTATGTGAGTGTGGGTATTTATATTATTAGAACACACCACCAATGATTACCTAACCAACTACTCCCGAGGAGAAGGATCACTGGTCATCCACCAGTATAAGACCCAGTCAGCTGCATCTTGTCAGCATGGCACCAAGTAATTTCGTCAAACACAGCAACTGGTGGATGGCAATAAATGGGTGATGGGAAATACCACCAAAAACACACACACTTTATACATATATAAAATCCCATGTGTATATATTATTATATACACCAAAATCTATATATACAATTTTATATATTGGTTTAAAACATATATTTACATGTAAAAAATATAATATAACAAAACGTATATAGAAACACGTTTTTAATATACAATATAATTATATTATATATATAATATTATATAAAAATATATATATAATAATAATATATATATATAAATATGTATATATCCCACTTATGTTATATAGTATATATACGGGGGGTGTATGTCACATTTTATATAAAATATATTTTATAAATTATATATATAATATATTAAAATTTTATTATATATTTTGTTGTGTTGTGGGGTGTGTTTGGGTGTGTGTGGGGGTGGGGGGTGTGGTGGTGGTTTGGGGGGGGGGTTGTTTTGTTTGTGTGTGTTGCGTGCGTGCCGTGCGTGGGGGGGTGGGGGGGGCGTGTGTGTGTTGTGGGGGTCGTGTGCTTTGGTCCCTATAATAAGTCTATTTTTATATGGCCTATATGTCCCCCCAACACAACCACCCAAAACCACACACACACACAACAACAAAACACACCCCACCCACAAACACCACCACACACACCACCACCAACATCCCAACAACACACATTTTTTGGTTTTCCTTAAAAAACTCAACAAAAAAAGGGCCGGTCCCTCTAAAAACCTATTTATTTCGTCTTGCAAAACTCCAATTACCCTTTCCATTAGACCCCGGCTAGCAAAATGTTTTTATTCCTTTTTTATGGGGGTCCTTTTTCCCTGATAGTTCATAATTAAAAATTCAATGGATTTTTTCATGGATAAGGTTAGAGAAACTTGCCGACCGCACGGTAAGAAATTAAATTTGAGTTTTTTTGATGTAGATTCCTTATTTTTACTAATGTCCCCCCCCGCTTGGCCGATGCGGTTAGAAATTTTCCCTTGGAAAGAAAACTTTTTTTTCAGCTCGCGAGAAATCCATTATCTGGTCAAACTGCTTTTTTATCGAATCTCCACTCGTTTTTGGCGTCACGAATAATGTCTTTACTTTGACGGCGAATTTTATAAACAAATCAATGGTACCCGCGGATGGGGAAGTAGCCTTTAAGCCCGGGTTTTCTTTGCGAATTTAATATAGGGGAGATGTTTGAATTGAAACCTCCTTTCCCCGCCCGAAATTCTCCCCCCCCCCGAAACACGTTTTTGGTTTTTTTCTTTATGTTGATAAAACCCACTCAGATTTTCGAGGGGATTTTTTTTTTCCAGTAAACTCAAACAACCTCGCGCGTACTATCAATTTTAAATTTAGAAGGGGCTGGTTTTCAAGGAAATTACCTTTTCCCTCGCCCATACTCTTAATTCAATGTTGTTAAAACCGTAAATCCTACTCAACCCGCTAATTTAAATCTTTTTTTTCGAATCACCCGTTTTGTATTTTTTAAAAAAAAAGGTCCAGTAGTCTCGTCCATGTTTTCTTAGGGTATATAGGATTTGAAAACAATGAAATTTATTGATTGGGGAAAAGGCTCGACGTCATTTTTTTTTAAACCTTTTTCAAAAAATTGGGGGATATTTCCTCTTTTTCTTTCTTTATCAGGCACATTCCATCGGGCAAGATGGAAATTTTATACTTTCCCGAAAATACTCAACAGGACAATGCCAGTAATCAAATTAATTATTCCGTATAACCGCCCCAAACCCTTTTAAAAAAATTGGGGTATTGACTTGTTTTTTTTTACGTATCTGAATAACGTTTTTCCCGTAATATTTTTGGTTAAAGGCGCAATGCAGCTAGGCGGGGGAATCTTGAGACTTTTCTCCCCGGTTTTTTACACTCTACCTAGTAAGGACTGGCCCCCCAAGTTTTTACAATAGGTTGAGAACCGGTAGAGCTTTTGGAAAAAAGTTAATGAACATAAAAACGTTGATGTTAGATTTAACAGAGAATCAAATGCGTGGTTTTTTCCCCGTTCATTTTATGGTGATGAAGGTCCCCCCACGGCTTAACTGAAAAAAAAAGCGCTAAAATTAATTTCCCCAAAAATTGTCAGCCAAATTTTCGTACGAAAAGAAAAATGCTGGGAAACCCCTCTACTAATTAGAAAAAAAAATGGGAAAAAATTTTAACTTGAGTTTTTGGGTAAAATGGGGTTTTGGGGATGATTTTTGCCTTCTTGTTATTGGAAAGGGGGCCCTTTTCCCCCAGACCCCCCTTTGAACTTTGGGGACCCTCCTGAGATTTTGATTCAGCTCTTGTTTCTTTCCGTCT
>NW_023644310.1:0-7500 GCF_015228065.2 Penaeus monodon | reverse complement strand
AATTCTTGTTCATTATATTTTTCTCTGTACAATATGATGGTACTATACTAATCCTAAGTAATTGATACGAGTATCTCATATGACACGTTATCCTTCTTATGATAAATTGTTCTTATTATGTTCTCAGTTTTCTGGCACTTTAGGTATATGTTGAGGATACAGGACATTCCTGTGTTAAAAAGGGCTGAACTCAGGACTTCACCCTGTGGCGTTCAGTTTTCCAGTGGCATGTGCCACTTGGAATCTGATTTTAGCTGTTCTGTTCCTGAAATAGTCATTTATCCAGGTTCTGGATCAGTGTCTCCTGAATAGCAAAGGACTTGCTAGTTCAAAAGCCTTCTCCAGGTCTAGGAATATTACCACAGACATGACAGCAATTAATATGCTTATATGGCTATGCTGTGTGCTGTGCTCATGCCTCTTGTGAAACCATGGAGGTGCTCTTGTAGGGGTCACATTATCCACTGGAGACAATTCAGTGCCATTTTCCCGGCCATCTTACCCAGACACCTGAGGAGAGACATGGGGCGATACCCCCCTGGTTCCTTTGGTTCTGGGATGGGAACTATGCCAGCCCTCTTCCAACTCTGGGATGAATTGAAAGTTTCCCAGGACTTGTTAATGAGTTGCAGGAATTGCATGCTCACCTGCCAGTCCTAGATGGGAGACGATGGGATAGGAGTGTAGTAGATGGGGTTGCATCTACCACTTGAACTGGTCTGGTTCTCTTTAGGGAGTGATTGTGTGGGAGTTCTCATGGGTATGGCTGGATGCTGTGGGTGGAGTGGAGATCAATGGGAGAATTGGTAGGCCCCCCAGTCGGCTAAAGACTGGGGCAATCCTTGGGGTGCTACTGCTGTTGTGGTGTGCTGGAGGATCGGGGTTGCTGATCTCGGTTCCGGATTCTGAAGCTTAATGCAAAGCACTGTGTAAGCGAATAGGAAAAGAGGGGAGCCTGTGTCCAATGAGCGAAGACAAGGCTGTGGACCTGAACGGGTTCTCCTAACAGGCCCCCAAAGTCCTGAATCTTGGTCTTGGTCCAGGAGACCTCTAGGCCTAGGGGCTTCGCCTCATTACTAAATGCATCAAGAGCCGCCACAAGTGACTCCAAGGACTCAGATAGGATGGCAACATCGTCGGCAAAGTCAAGGTCTGAGACCTTAATATTGCCTAGTGTTGCTCCACACTGACTTTGGCAAGTAGCTCTGCCCATTATCCAGTCCATACAGGTGTTGAAAAGTGTTGGTGCAAGGACACAGCCTTGCCTCACCCCTGAATTAACAGGGAAGAAGTTCGACATACCCCCACCACACTTTACAGCCCTTTCAGTACCAGTATCAAGGCTTGCTATCAGGCCAATAATCTGTGTCGGAATTCCCCTGAGCCTCAGGATCTCCCAATGTACCGAGTCAAACGCCTTCTTGAGTTCGATGTAGGCTGCAAGCAATTCACAACCAAACTCATGACGGCGTTCCACAATTACTCAAAGTGCTAGTATACGGTCTATCGTGGACTTGCCAGGAGTAAATCCAGACTGCTCCGGGTCTCTGGTGCCTCAGTAGGTGGTTGCAGATCCGTTTCAGAAGAATGTAGGCGAGAACCTTGCCTCGTATGCTGAGCAGTGTAATGCCACGGTAGTTGCTACAATTCCAACGATCCCCTTTCCCCTTCCAGAGAGGGATGACCACGCCCCTCAGAAGGTCAGGGGAAATAGTACCAGACTGCCAAATGGCAGTCAGGACTGTATGCAGGCCCCGAGCCATAGGTTCACCCCCAACCTTGAGCAGTTCAGCAGGGATATCACATATGCCTGCAGCTTTCCCACTCTTCAGCTTGGAATTTGCCATCCTAACCTCTGTTAGGGTGCTCAGGAGTGGGATTTGTGATATTTGATCAGTGAGACGCGCCAATTTATCATGTCGTCCAAAGATGGCAGCAGCCATGAGGAAGAGGAGGCTATGACTGAGGCAGGCATGAGTGAGGTGAAGCCGAGCCAGATGGACCTGATTACTGCCATGCTGGCCAGTATGAGGGAGGAAATGGCACAAAGGGCAGAAGAGCAGGCACAGAGGGCACGCAAGCAGGTGCACCATCTCGTCGAGATGCAGGCAAGGAAGGCAGAGGAACAGTTCTGCCGACTTGTTGAGGTGCTACAGAGCAATCTTGCATTTGTGAAGATGGAAACTCAGCAGTACACCGACAAGGCCTGCAACAGCGTGAAGAGTGAACTGATGGAGGAGGTGCAGACTCTGAAGGGCGAGGTTCAGGGCCTGAGGAAGTGAAGGAGGAAAGGCGGCGTCACGAGGTAGTCATGTTGCAAGCAGAGAAGGCAGACGAGGTTCTGGCAACAGATGCCAGAGTGTCAGATTTACTGGGGTCTGCCTGGGGTCCGTGGCAAGAAACCCCCGGGCCTCGCAGCATCGTGTCGGAGCCAGTGGACGCTGCAGAAGGCTGGGGACCCATTGGAACCGCTCCCTTGGATATAGGTGGCGGCAAACTCGGACCCGGTCAACCCGCCTCGTTGCCTCCATCACCCCCTTCCTCCCCCCCGGGCGTGTTAGTTCACGGCACGCGTTCTCCATCCCGCAGCCCCTCGGCCTCCAGACATTCTGTGAAGCGTAAGCCAGCTGAGTACAATGGGAAGGTGGCCTGGGAGGCATATGTCGCCCAATTTGAAATGCTGGCATCTGCCCAGGGCTGGAGCCAGGAAGAGAAGGCCATGCAGCTGGTAACAGCGCTAAGGGGCCCTGCGGTGGAAGTGTTGGGGCATCTGCCGCCATCCCAACATGCCTCTTATACCAGCGTGGCGGAGGCTTTGAAACGCCGTTTCGGGCACCACCACTAGGCCGAGGTATATCGGCCCCGCTTGAAGAAGCGGACTCGTGAGCGTGGTGAGACACTGTCCCAGCTGGCGCAGGATTGGAGGCGCTGGTAAGGAGGTCGTGCCCTGTGGCTGCGGAAGAATGATCATGGTCTGGCCCACGATATCTTTGTTGATGCTTTCCAGGACCAGCAGCTTCAAATCTACGTCCAAGCAGGCACACCCTGAGGACCTGCAGGTGGCGCTGGCGAGGGCCTTGGAGTTCGAGGCCTTCCTGAAGGCAACCAGTGGCCTAGGGCCGGCTGCTCAGCCCCGCCATGACCTCTGGGGCCGGAAGGCTTAAAGTGGAGAAGGTAGCATTGTAGAAGGTGAGCCCGAGCACTTTCCAAGGCTTGTGTTGGGGCTGCGGTGAGGAAGGGCACAGACGTAGTTGGTGTCGGAGAGAGCGGAGAACACGTCCTCTCAACCGGACAGATTCTGATGCCTTCCAGCAGTGCTGCAAGGACTGTGGTAGGTATGGTCACCATCCGAGTGCATGTCCTAAGGCTAGGGAAGTGGTACAGGTGGAAAACTCTGGAGAAGGGGGCCAAAACCCAGCCATCCTTGGTTCCCGGGCCCCGACTTGGGTAAGCTGCCGTCGAACCAGCACGATGCAGTGGAGGGCTCAATAGATGGGAAGCCATCCCGCCTGACAGTGGACACGGGGGCCCTGAGAAGACCCTAGTGCGGCCTGATATGTTGGCCACTATGCAACTTCCAGACGCACCACAGAGACTGTGTGGTGTCACGGGGCATTGTATGCAGCTCAAGGGGCCAGTGGAGGCTCGTATTGGTGTGGGCAGCACAGTGCAGCGGCTGCCGGTGTATGTGGCCAATCTGGACAAGCACTGCTTGCTGGGCCTTGACTACCTGACGCAGAGTAAGGCGTGTGTCAACCTTGGACGGAAGCTGTTGAGGGTGCACGGTGAAGATGTGCCCTTGCTTCCAGTGGTTGGCTGTGCAGAGGTAGTTACGGCTGAGCAACTGCACCTTGCCCCAGACAGAGTCTAGAATCCGGTGTCGATTGTCAAGAGTGATGTGTGGAGTAGAGGGCCTTGTGGAGCCCATTCAAAACCTGCAGCTGGCTGATGGCATAGCAGTTGGGCGGAGCCTTGTTGGACCAGGGGAGGGGTTAGTTACAGTGTTGGTAGCTAACTTCTCTGATAAGGCCCAGAAGGTGCCAGCTGGTGCAAAGCTTGGCACTTGTGAGGAAGAGGAGCGTCCAGAAGAGTCGTCGGGGAGCGAGGAGTTGGTTGGTGTGGGGCCGTTGCCTGACTTCCTCGAGGACTTGGCGCACTGGAGCGCCACTAACCTGACGGAAGCACAGACAGAGAAGATGCGTCACACCCTGTCTCAGTATGCAGATGTGTTTAGCAGGGGTGACTTGGACCTGGGCCGCACAGGATTGGTGAAGCACCACATTAACACCGGAAGTAGAGCCCCCCCCCCCCGACATATTGCACCAACCAGACGAGAAGAGATGCAGCGCACTGTCAATGAGCTGGCGGCACAGGGGGTGATTGAACGGTCAGACAGTCCATGGTCATCAGCAGTAGTCCTGGTGAAGAAAAAGGACGGCACACAACGCTTCTGTGTGGACTACCGGGCGCTGAATGACATGACTATCAAGGACTCATACCCATTGCCGAGAATTGATGACACACTCGATGCATTGGTGGGGGCCAGGTGGTTCTCCACACTCGACCTGAAGTCGGGTTATCACCAGGTGGAGATGACGGAAGAGGACAAGCCAAAGACTGCCTTTTCCTTCGGGCAAGGCCTGTGGTAATTCAACGTCATGCCCTTTGGTCTCTGCAATGCCCCTGGTTGTTTCGAGCGTCTGATGGAGAGGGTATTGGATGGCCTGCAGTGGAAGACAGCACTTGTCTACATTGATGACGTCATCGTCTTTGGGAGCACCTTCGAGGAGGAGCTGGAGCAGCTGGAGGAAGTACTACAGCGGTTGAGGAAGGCCAACCTCAAACTCAGCCCCAAGAAATGCTCGATGTTCCAGCATTAGGTGCCATTTCTGGGGCATGTAGTCAGTCAAGACGGTGTGCACACGACCCACAGAAGGTGGTGGTGGTGGAGAAGTGGCCAGTTCCCACCAATCTGGCGAAAGTCAGGAGCTACCTGGACCTGTGCACATACTACCGCTGCTTTGTACAGGACTTCGCCAGTGTAGCGGCTCCTCTCCACCGACTTACACGAAAAGGGGAGTGCTTCCAGTGGGACGAGGCGTGTCAGTCTGCATTTGACAACCTGAAGAAGGCCCTGGTGGAAGCACCGGTCTTGCCCTATCCGGACCCGAAGCTCCCTTACCTGTTGGACACTGATGCTAGTGCGGAAGGCATAGGGGCAGTTTTGTCACAGATAAAGGATGGGAAGGAGTATGTTGTGGCCTACTACAGTGCCAAGTTCAGCAGGCCTGAATGCAACTATTGTGTGACAAGGAAAGAGTTGCTGGCGGTGGTGAAGAGTCTCGAGCACTTTCACCCATACCTCTACGGTGCCGAGTTCATCCGGAATGACCATGCTGCCCCACAGTGGTTGAAGTCCTAAAGGTAGCAGAGGGTCAGCTGCAAGGTGGTTAGGGCGCCTTGAACAGTACAACTACCACATCATCCACCGCCCGGGTCATGTCCATTGCAACGCTGACAGCCTGAGTCTACGCCCGTGTGAGGCTAGTTGCTCACACTGTGTCCAGAAGGACTCTGATCCTGTGTGCCTTCGTCTGCAGGTGCTGGAATGCACCACTAAAGGGGATGATGAGTGGCGTAAGGCACAACGTGAGGACTCTGACCTTGCTCCCATTGTCCGGTGGCTTGAGGCTCTCAGTGGACGCCCCAGTTGGGAGGCCGTGGCTGCGGAGAGCCCCACCACAAAGTGTCTGGTGGACCAGTAGGAAACATTACGAGTGGATCAAAGCGGTTTGTTAGTGAAGTGCTGGGTGCAGTTGAGTGAAGTGGACAGTGACACGTGGATAATTGTAGTACCCAGAGCCATGCGTGCTGAGTTGCTGAGGGAATTACATGCCGGTGTTACCAGTGGCCACTTGGGCGAGAAAAAGACCCTGAGCCGTCTCCGTCAACGCTTCTACTGGGTGGGCATGAGAAGTGACATGTCTGAGTGGTGTAGAGCATGTGATGTGTGCAGTGCAAAGCTAGAAAGAACCGTGCCCCGTTACAGGTGTACTGTGTGGGAGCACCCGTGGAACGGGTGGCAATAGACATTGCTGGTCCGCTGCCTCTCACGCCACAAGGAAACCGATACATCTGTGTGGTAATGGACTATTTCTCAAAGTGGCTTGAGGCATATGCACTACCCAACCATGAGGCCGAGACCGTGGCTGGCGTGTTAGTGAATGAATTCATTACCCGTTTTGGTGTGCCTTCTGAACTGCACTCTGACCAAGGCCGTGAGTTTGAGTCACGAGTGTTCCGTGAGTGTTGCGACCGTCTGTTGTCCACGTGGACTGGCTGTGGCGTTACCATGGGCCAGGAAGCTACTCCTGGGGCCATGGTGAAAAAGAAGATGAAGTTAGCCCCAGTAGCGGCGATGAGGACGTGGCAGACGCTGACCGAGATGAGGACGAGCATTTGGACGGTGAGGGCGATGCAGCAGACGTCAATGGTGACCATGAGCCAGGTCTTGGGGCAGGAGATACCCCTCTGGGTGCCACTGCCAATCTACCGCCGCCCACACCTCCTCCAGAGCGACCCCAGTGAGAGCGAAGAAAGCCGCGCTGGATGAAAGATTTTTGTGTTTCTGAGAACTGATTTTATTTAAATTTTTCTGTAGTTTGTTTCAGGTTTAGATATGTTTAGAGCAGACGGGTCGTCTGCTTGATAGGGGGGGGAGAGTGCTACGCCAGTGGGGCTTTGTCTCTGTGCAAAACATGTGTTAACATGAGGGACCTGGGCAAACATGAGGCAGCTGGCTGTGAGCGGAGGAGCGGTGGAACAAGCCAAGAGAGACGCGGTTGGGTGCTGCTCCTGTGAAGACCTCGTGTGTGCCCTTGTGACCTGATAAACTTTGTGTTGCCCTGTTATAAGCTGTATCGTGCAGTGTGACATGCTGGTTTCCCCCTGTATTGTGCTTATAGAATAATGTACGGGTAAATAACTTGTGTAAATAAAGGAAAGACTGTCATTTTGTGTTTATTTCGTGCCCTGCCTTGCCACTTGGCGTTTCCCCTCGTGGTGTTCTGGGACGCTGTGGTGCTCGGTGCCTCTTGGAGCTGTTCAGTGTTCACGACCCTGTGGATAGCACCCGTCTACCTAGCCCGCCTTGTGTTTGGTGGCTGAGAGACGAGGGGGTCGGCGTAACAATACTATAAATTTGTTTTCAGTTCACTATTGTGTTTTGCCAGCTCATTTCCCCATATTTCACTCTCTAAAGAAAAGAGTATAAATACGGTAACATTTTAATTTACCCTTTGCTGCATGTCATCTCGCCCTAAAAGTTATAGCAATGACGGGAGAAGAGAGATATAAATAATAGTTTTTCGCCTAGTTAATAGATGGCGCCGATGGTTCTTACGCTTTTTATCTATTTGTTTACATTTTCTCTTTTCGATCTTCTTTCTCCTTTTTCATGTACCATGCTTTATAGCGTTGGCCTTCAAACATCTCTATTTG
>NW_023644309.1:0-37724 GCF_015228065.2 Penaeus monodon | reverse complement strand
AAAAAAAGGGCCTTTGGGGCTTAACAGCCCCACTGAATAAAATGTTTTTTTACCTGGGGGGTGTTTTTGGGGGGAAAACGCAAAAAAAAAGAAAAAGTTTGGTCCATAAAAAAGGTTTTTTTGGCTATAAATTGGGGGGGGGGGGAAATTTTTATTTTTGGACCTTTAGGGGGGGGACATTTTCTCTAGCCACTTTCTCAAAAAAAGGATCTGGCAGTTGTTTCCTTTTTTGATGTAAAGCCACCCCATTTCCCCAGGGGCCCCAATAAAAATTGTTTTTTTTACCTTTAATTTTTTTCTGTTCCCTTACGGTGGTGAAAAAAAAAATGGGGCCTGCAAAGGTGACTTTTTCATGCATTTAGGGGAAACTGAGGAATTATTTTTTTCCCGGGGCAGTCAAGCAGCTTTACAAAACCAAGAGGAGGTTTTTCGGCCTTTCAAACAAGAATTTTTGGCCAATTCACAGGGGGGGAAAGGGCCGGAAACAAAAAACCATTCCTTACCTTCAAAATTTTTATTACCAAAACCCAAGCCCATTTCGGGCAAATTTTTTTTCTGGGTTTTTCCCCAGCATTAAGGCCTTTTTTGCCACCGGGAACCCCCCCCTGACAAAAGATGGGGGGCCCAAGTTGGGTGGGGGTTGGGGTTGGGCCCAAAATTTCCCGGAAGGGTGGTGATTTTTTGAGGAGTTTCTAACTTTTGGTTAATTACTAGAGGATGGACTTTTTAATTTTTTAACATAAAATCTAGTTTTCAACTGGCTTTAAAAAACATAAATTCATCAGTAAAACATTTAGTCCATTTGTGTAAAAAAACTTTTTTTACAGTTAAACGGTTATAGTTTTTTCAATATGGTCAGACCACAGTTTTCAAACTGGTAAGTAGATTTACTTAGTAAAAAGCATTTCCAGGGTTTTTATTGGGATCCTTTTAAAACCAAAAAAAACCCTGGGGGGGGGGGGAAAAATTGTTTCCCCGAATTAAAAACACAACAGAGGGGGCCAAAAAAAACTTTTTTTTTGGATTTTCTTTTTTTTGCCCCCCTTTTACCAAAAAGCTTTTTTTAAACAAAACCCCAATCCACCAAATTAATTTAAATGGGGGGGGGGGGGGGGTGGGGGGGGGGGACCAATTTTTGTTTCGGAAAAGGGGGAAAACCATTTAACTTACGAGGGGGGAAAAAAGGGTTGGGGTGGGGGGTTTGCGTGTTATTGCCCCAAAAAGGGGGGGGGATTAAATTTTTAAAAGAAAAAAAAAAAAGGGGGAAAACTTCTAGGGTCCCCACTTTGGGGGGGGACATGGAATTGTTTTTCAAGGGGGTTTTGTTCAAAAAACAAAAAAAAAAAACCATTCCCTTGGGGAAGTTTAAGTGTTTCAAAAAAGGGCCAGCCCCCACCCAAATAAATCAAACAAAAAAAGGAAACAAAACAAAAACAGGGCCGGGGGGGAAAAAAAATCTCGGAAGCTTTTTTTGGGGGGGCCCACCCGAGGGCAAAAAAACCGCCCAAAAGGTGGAAAAAAAAAAAACCAATTGATTGGTGCCCCAAAGCCACCAAAAAAGGGGGTTTTAAAGGGGAATTTTTTGTTTGTTTAACCCAAGGGGGGGGCGGGGGGGGGGGGAAAGGTTTGTTTTCAATCAAAAAAAATGGGAAAAAATTTTGGAAATTGGTTTTTAAGAAACAAAACAAAACTAGATTGGGTCGTTTTGAAAAAAAAATAAAAGGGGGGGCAAAAAAAAAAAAGGGGATTGTTTTTTTAAGGGCAAACGTGGGTCCTTGGGAATTGTTGGGGGGGGGCCCCCAAAAAAACTCCAACCCCCCACAAAAAAACATTTGAAAAACATGGGTTTAACCCTTTTAAACAAAAGGGGTCTCGGAAGGCTTTTTCCTCAGCTTTTCTTTTCTGGGTGGGGGAAAAAAAAAAAAAAAAAAAAACCCAAAAAAAACCAATTTTTGGGGGGTCCTTGCAAACCCCCCCCATTTTTTCCTTCTTGTAACCTTCCTGGGTGGGAGGGGGGGGACTCCGGGTTGTTCGAATTTTCGTGTGTGGGAGGGGATTCAATGGGGGGGGGAAAGCCCGGGAGGTGGGGTTTCCAAAAAGTATTTTCTTTTTGCACACAAAAAAAAACTTTTTTCCCCCCCCCAACAGGGCCTTTTCATTTTAGGGGAGTTTAAAGGGGGAAACGGTTTTGGGTTTTCTTTCTCTCAGAAAAAAAAAAACTTGCCCCAATATTTTTTTTCTGGGAAAAAAAACGCCCCACTTTTTTACTATTAAGGGGCTGGGTTTACTAAAATAATATTAAAAAAAGAATGTGGAAAATTTTCATTAAAGATTTTTCCTTGCTTTAAATTTGTACTATGGCGTTTTGTTGGGTTTGTTTGTTGGTGGTGATGGTTTTTGGGGTTGGGTGGGGGGGTTCCGTTTCCTTTTTTTGGTGTTTTTTCCTGGGTTTGGGGTTTTGTGGGTGTTTGTGTTATTGTGTTTTTTTGTTTAATGTTTTGGGTGTTCTGTTTTTTGGTATTTGGGTTTGTTTGGGTGATGTGTGTTGGGGTTTTAATTGTTGGTGTTTTGGGTTGGTTTTTGTTTTATGGGGTGGGCTTGTGGTTTGTTATGGGGTTGGGTGTGTTGGTGTGTTTTGGTGTTGGTGTTTGTTTTTTGGGGGGGGGTTGTGCTGTTGTTTGTGGGTTGGTTGTATTATGGTTAAGGGGTTTTTCTTTTTTGGGTTGGTGTTTGTTGTGGCTGGTGTGTGTTTTTCCACGGGGTTTGGGTTTTGGCGTTTGTGTTTTGGGTTGTGTTTGGTTTATGTGGTTTAATTGTGTTTTTTTTGTGTTGGTGGCGTTTGTTTGTGTTTTATGTGTGAAGGATTGTTGTTGTTGGGCATGTGTTTTTGTGGTGTTGTGGTTTTTTTATGGGTGTAATTTGGTTTACTTAGAATCAGGTAAAAACGAAAGTTATTTTTCGGGATTTTCTCGAAAGCATACACAAACACACAAAGACACACGCACAAAACACATACACCAACACACACATCCCACAAACACACACACAAACACAGACACACACAAACACACACACACAAAAACAAAATACACAAACACACAAACACAAACACACACACAAACCAAAAAACACACAAAAACACGAAACATACACAAACACACACAAACTCACAAACATAAACTGATGTCGGCATTTTGATCAGCAATTTTGGCGCATCAGCTAATTTATCTTTCACTTCTATAATATACGATACGTAGAATGCTGGTCCTCATTTACACTTGGGTTTTTCCACAAATCTTTCAGGAATGACAGTGGCCCCCTCACAGTATCACCATAAAGCATTCAAAGGAGAAAAGGCTGTATGGTCGCTGGGAATTTTTCCCTCAATGCGAAAAGAGTAGCTTTAACCCATCCAACAAATATGGACATCGAATGAAACATTTCACTAGAGGGAAAGTGTCTGTTGCCCAAGATAATAAGAAACTCTAGTCCACTGACATGAGGGTCAGGTCAACAGTCTGGAGTAAGTGTTCAGCAGCAATAACAAGAACAGCCGGAATCTCGGAGCTTTGTCAAGAACCCAGAACCATTGGTGGTGCCACAAGGTTGATTTACCAGGCGAGTTGTCATCAAATGAAAAATTGATGGGAGAACTAGATTGTCGTTTGAAAGCAAAAGGGTTTCTAGGGCAACGTGGTCTGATGTGCCCGACTTCACCACAACCATGACATGTTACTTTAGATCCGGGCTTTCCTCCTGCTTCCTCTGGATCCAATTTTTTGGTCTGAACCATCCTCTTACCTCTTTGGGGACTGGTGTTCCATTTCGGGTAAGATCCATGAGCAGGATCCAAGTATCTGCAAAACTCACAGCTTCATCAGCATTTGACGTGGTTCTCTCTCAGAAACATGCCAATATCTGGGGAAACGCAATACTTTAGCTGGTCTAATATCATAAAAGAATGTGAATTCTCATAATTTCTCTGTGTTATGGCCTCCACCCATAAAAATTTAACATCCTTCCTAAATTTTTAACAAACTATTTTAAAAATATTTCACTAGCTTTGATTTTAGCAGAGTGGAAGTCAACTCTGAAACCATCTGGAGTTTTAGCAAAACTTAAAGAAGACTTTTTTTTCCAAAACTCATAACCTTTGTTATCTCAGGCATAACTTGCAAAAACCATCTACTGGTTTCCCCTTAAAAAAAGGCTCCCAAACCTTTCACGGCAAAAGCTTCCCTTTTTTAAATTAAAAAAGTTCCCATCTCTTTAAAACCTTATTACATATAAAAAAATCTTCACTATCAAGACATACGGGTGGCTGGGTCTCAAAAGAATCCTATTGAATACGGGGGTTTTGGGGCATTTTACTGGTACAAATTTTTAATTTAAAGTTCTGAGTGGTCGAAACCTTGGTTTTTGAAACCGCTCTCTTTTCCCCTTTTTTTTTTCCCTGTAGATTTTTTTCCCGTTTGCTCAAAAACCAAAAATATTTTGGGGAAACGCAATATTTTAGTGGTCTAATATCATAAAAGAATGGATTCTCATAAGATTTCTCTATTTTTACGGGCCTCCCCCCAAAAAATTTGAACATCCTTCCAAAATTATTTACATACTATTTAAAAATTTTTTTCATTTCCTTTGATTTTAGCAGGGGGAATAAAACCCCGGGAACCATCTGAGTTTTAAAAAAAAACTGTCCGATGTGTTTGTTCGGGGCGTTGTGTGTGTTCGTGTGTGCGTGTGCGTGTGTTTCGGTGTGTGTGTTCGTGTGATATTTTTTGTTCCGTGTTTTGTGGGGTTCGTGTGGTGTTTGTGTTCGTGTGAGTGTGTGTGTGATGTGTGTGTGTG
Organism: Penaeus monodon; assembly: GCF_015228065.2. Classification (NCBI taxonomy): domain Eukaryota; kingdom Metazoa; phylum Arthropoda; class Malacostraca; order Decapoda; family Penaeidae; genus Penaeus; species Penaeus monodon. Next base: position 32,873 of record NW_023644309.1, on the reverse strand, counting down.
TTCGTGTTTTAGTTATGTGTGTTTTCCCGGCGGGGTGTGTGTATGTGTCGCATTTTTTTTTCTGTTTTGTGTGTTTTTTTGCTTTTTGTGTTTGGGGGTGTTTTTTTTGTGTTTTTGTGTTTGTGTGTTTTTTGTGTGTTTTTTTGTGTTTGTGTCTTTTTTTTTGGGGTTTGTTTATGGGGTGTTTTTGGGGTGTTTTGATTTGTTGTGTTTGATGGTGTGGTTTGTGTTGTGCGGGGTTGTTTTTGTGTGTTTTGTGTTTTGTGTTTTTTGTGTTTTTGTGTGTTTGAGTGTGTTTGTGCTTTTTTTAGTGGTTTTTTTGGGTGTGATTGTGTCTGTTTTTGTGTGTGTGTGTTCTTGGTGCCTTGTGTGTGTGTTTCTTTTGTGTTTTTTGGGGTGTTTTTCGGGGTGTTTTGTGTGTTTGTGTATTTTTCTGTGTGTGTGAAAATTCGTGTGGGGGGGTTTATTCTGTGTGTTCGGGTTCCCGTGTGTGTGTGTGATCATGGGTGGGGTTGTGTTCGTGTGTGTGTGTGTGGGGTTCGCGTGTGTGTATATGTGTGTGGCTTTTTTTTTTTGTGTTTTTTATGCTTTTTTTTTTGGGGTTGTGTGTATTTTGTGTGTCGGGTGTGTTTTTTTTTATGTTTGTATGTTTGTGTGTTTGTTTTATTTGTTGTTTTTTGTTTGTTTTTTTTAATGTGGGGTTGTTTTGTGTGGTGTGGGTTTTGGAGTGTGTTTTGTGTGCGTTTTTTGTGTGTGTGTGTGGGGTGTTTGGTTTTGTGTGTTTTTTTTGTGGTTTGTGTTTTTTGTTTTTTTTTGTGTGAAATGTGTATATCTGTTTGTGTGTGCCCTGCACATGTGGTTCTGCAGGTGCCTTTATTGTGTGTGTGTTGTTTGTGTGTGTGCGTTTTTTTTTTCTTTGGTTTTTTGGGGTTTGGTGTGTTTGTTTGTGTGTGAATGTTTGTGTTATGTGGGGTTTTGTTTTTCTTTTTTCGCGGGTTTTTTATGTTTTTGTGTGTTTTTTTTTAGGGTTTTGGGGGGAAAAAACCCCCGAAAATAATTAATTTTTAACTTTAAAAAATTACTGGTTCTAAATAAATTTTTAAATTTCATATAAAACAAAATAATCCAAAAAAAAACCCCAGAATTTTCCCGTCATCCCAAAAAAGTGTTTAATTAACCCTTACCATGTGTGGATGCTCGGAGCGCTAAAACAGACAATGAACCCCTTTTTAGTGGCCCCACCTTGGCCTTTTTAAACGGAGGGCCACGCCCACGACCCTTTTTCCTTGCCAATGAACAAACTGAACCCCTTGAACCCTAAGAAACTTCTCCTGTCCCCTTTACAAGTCGAAATACTTTTTGTCACTAATATCTTACTAATATATCCCATTACGATTTTTTAAAACCCGAAAATGTCTTTCCCTTTTTACAAATATGTTAATTTTGTAATATAATATATATATATTATATTATATTATGTGTGTGTGTGGGGTGTGTGTGGGGTGTGTGCCCTGTGTTTTGTGAGTTTTTTGTGTTTGTGGGGTGTGTTTTGGGTGTGTGTTTTTTATGTGTGTTGTGTTGGGGTGTGTGTGTGTTGGGGTGGGGGTTTGTGTTCGTGTGTGTGTGGGTGTTTTGTGTGTGGTATTCGTGGGGGTTTTGGTGTTTTCGTGTTTTGTGTTTTTGGGGGGGCTTTTTTTTTGTTTTTGTATGTTTCTGTTTTTTGTGTGTCTTTTTTTTTTTTTTGTGTTTGTTTTATGTGTGTTTTTTAGTGTTTTGTGTGTTTTGTTTTTGGGGTTTTTTAAAATGTTTTTTTTTTTATGTGTGTGTTTATGTGGGGTTTGTGTGTATATGTTGTGTATTTGTTTGTGTTTGTTTGGGGGTTTTTTGTTTTTGGGTTTTATGAATTTTGTATTTTTTTTTGTGTGTGTCACATTGTTTTTTTGCTATCGCATATCTTTGTGTGTGTTTTTGGTGTGTGTGTTTGTTTTGGGGTTTTTGTGTGTGGGTGTTTTGTGGGGTTTTTTGTGTGTGTTTTTTTTTTTGTTTTGTGTGTGTGTGGGTTTTTGTTATGCTTTCAAGATAAATCCCCGTGTTGTATGTATGTGTGTATGTGGGGTGCGTTTTTTTTTCTGTGTGGGGTGTTTTTTGCGTTTGTTTTTTGGTTTTGTTTTATGTTTGTGTTTTGGGTGCTTTTTGTTTTTATTTATGTGTTTTTTTTTTGTGGGGTGAGGTGTGTGTTTCAGTGGGGTTTTTTTTGTGTGTGGTGTGTTTTTTGTGTGTGTGTGTTTTTTGTGTTTTTTGTGTTTTTTGGGGTTTGTGGGGTTGTGTGTGTGTGTTTTGTGTATATGGGGGAAAGTATATGTGTGTTTATTTGTTTGTGTTTGTTTTGTGTGTATGCCATTGTTTGTGTGAAATATGTTTTTTTGTTTGGGTGTGTGTGCACTTTTGGGGTTTTCTGCTAGGGCGCATATCTGTGTGTTGTGGGGTGTATTATAAAGGAATGACTTTATCGAAATTTAAAAAAGATCGTAAGGGAAATTTTGGGTTTTGAAAAATAACCCATGCAACTTGTAATTCGGACAGAAAAAGGTGTCCAGGTGTTCATGGGGTTCATTTTTTCATTTTTCCGGGAAAAGGGGCTCGTACGTGGCCTCCTGTTTGTCCCTGGCCAAGGGGGGGCCCACGGGGTAGAGATTCACGGGCCTTTTTATAGTCCTTTCAAGCATCCACACATGGTAAGATTTTTAAATTAGGTTTTTGGGGATTGACGGAGAATCGGGGTTTTCCCTTTTTGGATTCGTGTGTGTGTGTATAAAATTTTAAATTTTTAAACTTAGAATCAGGTAAAGTTTATTTTGGGGGATTTTATTCTGAAAGCAAACCACAAAACCCCCACAACACAAAAAAAAACCCCCAAAACACACAAAAAACACAAAAACACACATACAAAAACACACACTAAAAAAAAACCCACACACACCATAAAGAAAAAAAATCCCCAAAAAGCCACAAAAAACCCCAATAAAAAAAGGGCACCCCCAAAAACATAAACCAAAAAAAACACACACAAAAAAACCCCACAACGCAAATACCCACACACAAAAAATCAAATACACCCGCAAATACACACAAAAACCAAAGGGAAAACACCCACCCCAAACCAACGCCACAAAAAAACCAACAAAAACACACACACACAAACACACACATCCAAACACACACACTTTAAACACACAACACACACACAACACACCCAAAAACCAAAAATACACAACAAACACAAAATTCACACAAAACACACACACAAACACGCACATACACAAACACACACACACAACAAACTCACAAATCACAAAACACGCAATATACAAACCACAAAAACTCACAAACACACATAAAAAAAAAAAAAAAGAAAACACGCACACACACAAACACACACACAAACAAAAACACACAAAAACACACACAAACAAAAAACGCATAAACACACACACCCCACACAAGAAAAATTTTGAAAATTTAAAGGGGTTGGGGTATTTTTAATCGGAAATTTTTACTTTACCATCTGCCCCCGGGGGGGGGGGGGGCCATTTCATCCATTCCACCCGAACCCTCTTCCACTAAGCACAATAATGGAGACTGAAAAGGGCTCAGAGCATTATTTTAAAATATCAGGTACTTCATATTAATGATGTGTCTATACTCTACAGATCGAAGTATGACTGATACTGAAAACTGATGTCGGCATTTGATCAAGCAATTTTGGCGCAGTCGCTAATTTATCTTCATTTATAATATACTGATACGTAGGAATGCTTGTCCTCATTTACACTGGGTTTTTCACAATCTTGTAATGGAAGGAACAGTGGCCCCTCAAAGTATCACCATAAAGCAGTTCAAAAGGAGAAAAGCTTGTATGGGCGCTCGGAATTTACCTCAATGGAAAAGAGTCTGCTTAACCCATCCAATAAAAATAATACGGGACATCGAATTAAACATTAAAACTAGAGGGAGGAAAGTGTAGCGCCCAAAGATAATAAGAAACTCTAGTCAGGACATTATGTCAGGTCAACAGCCTGGACGTAAGTGTTCCGCAGCAATAACAAGAACGCCGGAATGCTCGGAGCTTTGTCGAGAACCAAGAACATGATGGTTCAACAAGTTAAGGAATTACCAGGCGAGTGTCATCAAATGAAAAAGTGATGGTAGTTAGTAGAAACTAGAATTGTTCGTGAAAGCAAAAGGGTTTAATGGGCAACGTTTGGTCACCAAATCTGCTATCTCTGCATGCGTATCTTTTGATTGAAATACGATAGATCATTCCCGTTACAAAATGGTGTGTGTGGTCCGTAGTTTGTGGTGTGTGTGTTGTGTGGTGTGGGTTCGCGTGTGTGTAGTGTTCGTATTTCATGTATTTATTCGGTTTACGCGTTTGTGTTTGTAGTCGTGGTTTATGTGTTTGCGTTTGGTGTGTTAGGTTGTGTTATGTGTGTGTAGTTGTCTGTGCAGGTGTTTTTTTTGTGTGTGGTTTCCTTGTGTGTGTGTGTGTTGGTATGTGGTGTGGTTTTGTATGTGGTGGTTGCTGTTATGTGTGTGTTGTATGTGGTGTGTTGATTGTGTGTGATGCTTGATGTGCTGTGTGTTTCATGTGGTGTGTTTTGTGTGTGTTGTTTGTGTGTGTGTTGTGTTGTTTGTGCGTGTGTAAATACGTTCGTCTCCAGCTCATCAGGAGTAGACGTGGTTCTCTCTCAGGAAACATGCAAATGGGAAAACGCAATACTTTAGCTGGTATAATTATCATCAAAGAAACGTGAATTTCATAAGATTTTCTACTATGTGACTGGCCTCCACCCATAAATGAAACATCCTTCCCAAATCTAATTTACATACTATTTAAAAACCATTTCACTTAGTGACATGTGTGCGCTGTTGTTCGTTGTTTGTGTGTGTGTTACGCAGTGTTGTGTATATGTGTAAGTGCGCATTTTTTCTTTGTTTATGCGTTTGTGTTGGGTCGTGTGTATGCTTTGGGTCTGTGTGTGTTTTGTGTTTGTATGTTTCTGGGTTGTTTATGTGGTGTGTTGTGTGTTTGTTGTGTGTGGTTGGGTGTGTGTGTCTTGAACTCGGTTGTGTGCGGTTTGGGCGTTTGTGTGTGTGGTTGTGTGTCGTGTGTCAAGTTTTTTTATGTGTGTTGTTAATTGGTGTTTGTTATTGATGATGTGCTATAATTGGATTTGGTGTGTGTGTTCTGCAACATGTGGTTCTGCATGTGGCATATCTGTGGTGTGTGTGTGTTGGGTGTGGTTTTTTGTCTTTTTGTGATTCTGTGTGGTTTGTTTGTGTGTGTATTTTGTTGTAGTGTGGGTCTTGTTTATCTGTTGTCTGTGTATGTTTGTGTGTGTTTGTTAGGGTTTTTAGGGGGTAAATCCCCGAAAATAATTAACTCTTACGGTCATGACATGACTCTAAATGAAATTAAATTCCATATATAAATATGAATCCAAAAGGAAAACCCAGAAGATTCCGTCAATCCAATAAAGTGAGTAATTAACCATTACCATGGTGGATGCTCGAGATCGATATAACGAGAGAGTGAACCCCTTCTTAGTGGCCCCACTTGCCATTTTACGGATGGCCAGCACGAGCCTTCTTCCTTGCAAATGAACGAAACGAACACCTGAACACTAAGACCTTCCCAGTCCGCATTTACAAGCGCATACTGATTTTACATTATCTTACTAATATATCCATTAGCGATCTTTTAAATACGAAAAACGTCTCCTTTACAATATATGTATATATATGTATAATATAATATGTGTGGTGTGCGGTGTCTGGTGTGTGAGTGTTTGTGTTGGTGTGTGTGTTTGTGGTGTGTGTAATGTTCGGGTTGGTCGTGTTCGGGTGTGTTTGTGTTGTGTGTGTGTGTCTCGTCGTGGTAGTGGGTTGGGTGATCGTGTGTGTTGTGTTTATTAGTGTGTGTTGTTCGCTTGTTTTTGTGTTTGTACTGTTTCTGTGTTTGTGTGTTGCGGTTTCGTTTTTTATGTGTGTGTGTTAGTGTGTGTGTGTTTGTGTGGTTTTTTGTGTTGTGTTTTTATGTGCTCTGTGTATATGTGTGTTGGTTGTATAGTGTGTGTATTGTTGTGTCTGTTGTGTGTTTGTATATGTGTGTGTATGTGTGATTATTTGTCTGCTGTAGTGTGAAACATGTGTTTGCGCATGTGCGCCTAAATCTCGTGTGTGTTTGGTTTGTGTGTGTGGTTGGTGTGTGTTTTGTGTGTGTTTGGCTGGTGTGTGTTTTTTGTTTGTGGTGTGTTTTATTTGTTGTGTGTGTGTGTGTGTGTGTTGAGTATGCTTCAGATGTAATCCCCGAAAAATAATGAATTGTACGTTCATTTACCGATGGTAATAAATATAAATCCAGTATACACATATGAATCACAAAGTAAACCCCAGACTTCTTCGGCAATACCAAAAAGTTATATATTAATCCTTACCATGCTTATGGAGCTGTGAGAAGAGTAGAACGAGACCCAATGACCCCTTTAAGTGGGCCCCACCATTGCCATTTTTACGGATGGCCACGCAAGAGCCTCTTCTTCCTTGCAATGAACCGAAACTGACACTCTGAACAGTGAACACCTTCCCCTGTCGAATAACAGTCGAATGCTTATTTGTACATAATATCTTGCTAATACATCCAAATAACGATATTATAAAATTACCGATAACGTCATTCGTTTACATAGATGTAGATATATATATGTGGTGTGTGTGTGTGTGTGTTGTTGTGTCGTGTTTGTGGTATGGTGTGTTTTTGTGTATGTGTGTATGTGTGGATTCTTGTGGTGTGTGTTCTTGTGTGTATCCTATGTGCGATGTGTTTCGTGTGTATGTGTGTGTGTTTATTCGTGTTCGGTGTGTTCCTTTGTGCAGTGCGTGTTCTGTGTGTGTGTTTGGGATGTGTATTCGTGTGTATGTGTGTGAGGGGTGGTGTGGTGTGTGTATTCCGCTGTGGTGGTGTGCGTGGTGTAGCGTTTAGTGGTGTGTGTCGTGTGTGTGGTGTGTAGGTTAGTGTGTGGTGTGTTCGAGTGTGTCGGTCGGGTGTCGGGTAGTGTGTGTGTGTGTGATTCGTGTGTAGTGTGTGTTCGATGTGTGGTGTGTGGTAGTAGTGTGTGTGTTCGTGTGGCGTGCGGTGTGTTCGTGTGTGCGTGTGTGTTCGTGTGTGTGCGCGGGTTGTGGTTCACGTGTGTGTATGGTGTGTGGAGTATTTTTTTCTGTGTTGCTTATGCGTTGGTTGGTGTGTGTATGTTTGTGTTGTGTGCTTGTGTTTATATGTGTGTGTTTGTGTGTGTGTGTTGACACTGTGTGTGTGTGTTTGTGTGTGTTGTTGTGTTTGTTTGTGTTTGAGTGTGTGTGTTTGTGTGTGTGTGGTTTTTTTTGTTTGGGGGTGGTTTGTGTGTTGTGTGTCTCTGTTTGGGTATAGTGAGAGTAGTATGTGGTGTTTATTTGTTTGTGTGTTTGTTGTGTGTATTGCCTTGTTGTGTGTATATGTATATTTGTTTGTGTGTGTGGCCATGTAGGTCTGCATATGCGCATATCTGTGGTGTGTGTGTGTGTATATAAAGGAATGACATATCGTCTTTTCACACGGCCCGATAATGCAGATATTGGTGACAAATAAGCTTGCAATTGTAATTCGGACAGAAGAAGGTGTCAGGTTGTTCAGGATGTCAGTGTCATGTCCAGGGAAGAAAGGCTGTGACGTGCATCCGTTGATTGACGTGGCAAGGTGGGGCCCACTGTTCTGAGGATCAGTCCGTATAGTCGCTTCGAGCATCACAATGGTACGAGTGTAATAGGTCTTGGGCGCGTGCGCCGTTGGTTCTTGGCTCGTGGTGTGTATAGCTTACGTTCCTAGAATCAGCTACCTGACCGTCCACGTTCCATTTCGGGGACTTCTCTTCTGAAGCATACACCCCACACACACACAACACCCCCAACACCCCCCCCCCCCCCCCCCCCCCCCCCCCCCATCCCCCCCCCCGCACCCCCCACCCCGCCCCCGCCACCCCCCCTCCCCCCCCCCCCCCCCTCCCCACCCACCCCCCCCCTCCACCCCCCCCACCCCCACAAACACTCCCCACCCGCAACTACACAAAAAACACACAATACACACCACAAAAAAACACACAGCCCACAAACACCGACACCCCACACAGAACAAACCCCGCACCCACCACAGCCACAAACCACCCGACACCCAAACAACACACACACAAACACACACATACACAAACACATAGACAAACACACACCCAACCCCATACACCAAAAAACAAACACACCACAAAAAAAAAACACCAACACAAACACACACAAACCACACCAAAAACTCACAAAACACAAAAACCGCACATACACAAACTCAAACACCACTAACGAACACACCCAAAAACACGCACACCACACAAACAACACTACTAAACACATCAATAAATTAGACACACAAAACATTACACACACACAAGATCAATTTGATAATTCAAGTGGAACTTTTATGGGATTACTTTACCATCTGTAGCCAGGGGCATTTCATCCCATTCCCCGAATCCTCTTCACTAAGCACATATGGACTGACTGGAAAGGATAAGAGATATTTACAACATCAGTTACTTCATCTAGCAGTGTTCTATTCTACCGATCGAAGGATGGACGATATATGGATAAAATGATGTCGCATTCTGAGTCTGAATCAGCCTATGCTCGCCAGTCAGGACTGAAATGTTATCTTTCACGTCTATAATATACTGATACGTAGAATGCTGGTCTTCATTTACAATTGGGTTTTCCCCCAAATCTTTCAGGAATGACAGGGCCCCACAGTATCACAAAAGGCAGTAAAAGGAGAAAAGGCTGTATGGTCGCCGATCCCTCATGCGAAAAGAGTCGCTTAACCCACAACAAATATGGACATCGAAGAAAACCTTCACTAGAGGGAAAGGTCGTATGCCAAGTATAAGAAAACTTAGTCCATGACATGAGCAGGTCAACAGTCTGAATAGGTTCAGAGAATAACAAGAACAGCCGAACCTAGCGTGTCGAGAACAAGAGCCATGATGGTGCAAAAGTTAAGAATTTACCACGGGAAGTTGCACAAAGAAAAATTGATGGTAGAATAGATTGTCGTTTGAAAGCAACGGGTTTCTAGGGCAACGTGGTCTGATGTGCCCGACTCACCACAACATACGACTTAGATTCTGGGCTTTCTCTAGTCTCTGGACCAATTGTTTGGTGACCATCTTACCGTGGGACCGTTCCATGATGTTAAGTCAGTAGCATGGGAACAATTCTAACAAAATCTCCATCAGTAATACTTTGTCTCCAGACAATTCAAATTGAAACGCAACCTTATTTTTCTAATATAAAGAAGTGAATTCCAAGATCTCTGGTATGCGCCCCACCATACAAATGACATTCTAAATATAACAAATATTACTATCAATCTGATTTCCACATCTGCATGGGGAGGACAGTTACACACCTAGTCAGCGGCTAAGCCTAGAATACTGCTCAGTGAACCTTGCGCTGAGCGTATTCTAGTCCGAAACAGATAATCTAGCTTAGGTCATCACGAAGACTGGTAGCTTACCTAGTATAAGGTCATCATAAGGTACAGTAGGCTTGGCATCGTAGTAGGCTAGCGAACTCGAAGATACAAGCTAGCGCACTTCACCTCGGCGGTCGGTCCTACTTTATCAAATATGTGTCCTGTCGTACGACAGACCCAAATACAACCTGGCCATCGACTACCCGGATCGGTAATTTAACGGTACCACAGAAAGGAATAGGACGGTCAGATTAAGACAAGTAACGTTGGAGTCAAACCTTATGTTACATATAAAGGGAAATATCTTCACTATCAAGACATACAGGTTAAGCAGGTCTCACAGGAATCCTCATTGAATATGGGGTGATGGAGGCATTATATGGTACGATTTTAATTCCAAGTTCATGAGGGGTCTACCTTGGATTTGTAACGCTCTCTTTGACCTCTTTTTTTTTCCGCAGATATTTGCCGACGTTGCTAACAGATGGGACAGAGCATTCACCTGAGAGTCCTGTGTATCTTTCTGCCTCACTAGTGTTCAAAATTCTGCCATCATAAAGAAAAAAAAATAATACAATATAAATTAATTAATACAACACAGAATCACAACTTGAAAAACAAAATCTCATCTCCAGGCCCAAGACGATCAGGGGAGGGCTAGGCATGTGCCTGGCAGTGTGCCTGCCGTTGACTGGACGTGCATGGCCTGGGCCTGGCAGGTGCCTGGACTGTGCCTAGCCTGTACCTGGACTGGCCTCGGCTTGAGCCTGTCGTGTGCCTGCGCTCACGCGAAAAATACGGTGAATAGTTTTGCAAACCCAGAGACTACCAATCCTACTCACTGCGCCCCTTGTGAATAATTAGTATCACAATGGGCCCTCGTTCGCTCGAGCTAATTGAAAACCTAATCACCCCGTTTATTTAGTAATCTCCAAAAATATATACAAACTCCACATAACAAAATTTATTGTAATTCCCTTTTGTCCCCACTTTCACAGATTAAGTTCTGTCATTTCCAGTCCACTTTCCCTGCTTTCAGCGATATAAATCCCGACAAACATTATTAAACTTTTACGTTATTACCTGATTCTAAGTAAATATGAAATCTATATCACAAAAAGGTACCCAGACTTCTCAATACCAATAACCGAATTAATCAACCCTTACCATGTGTGGAGGGTCGAAAGCGGATACTAAAACGAGGACAATAAACATATAGTGGGCCCCACCTTCGCCATGTAAGAATTGCCACGTCAGGAGCCTTATTCCTGCCAATGAACAAAAACTGAACACCTGAACCTAAGATACGTCGAATACAAATTTGCATGCTTGGTTGCACACATATTATCTTGTAATATCTCCCATTTAGCATTATTTCTAATACGAAAAATTGTCATTCCTTACAAATAATGTGTGTTCTTAGTAGTTTGTTCTTGAGTGTGTGGGTGTTGTTTGTTTGTTTATGTGTTTATGTGAGTATGTGTTGTAGTTCCTGTCCGAGTGGTGTGTGTTGGTGGGCTTTGTGTTGTGTGTTTGGTGCGTGTGTGTGTGTGTGGTGTGTTTGTGTGTGTGCGTGTGTGCATATTATTATTTTTATATGGGTGTTATGGGTAGTGTTTGTGGGGTGTGTTTGTATGTGGTGGGTTGGGATGTGGTGTGTGTTTGTATGTGGTGACTTGGGTTGTATGTGGTGTGGGTTTGTAGTGGTGTGTGTTAGATGCTAGTGTGGAGTCGTACCTGGATTTCTGTAACTCGCTCTCTTTCTTTTACCCTTTTTGCCTGTAGATTATTTTAGCCCGTTTGCTCACATGATGGGATTTTTGCCGTTTGCTCCACGATTAGGACAAAGCCATAACCTAAGAGTCCGGGCCTCTGTCTGCTCACAGTGTCTCCAAGCTGCCTTCACAATAAAAAAAAAATGATAATAATAATAATAATAATTAATAGATATTTTTATACTTACACTCCAAAATATATACACAACATTCCACACACAAATTTATGTACTTCCCTTTGTTTAACCACACTTTCACAGATTTATAGTTTGCTCAGTTCCATGTTTCACATCCCTGTTGCAGGAGAAATCCCCCGAAAATAATTAACTTTTACGTTCATTACCTGATCTAAGTAAATTATTAAATTAGAATACACAAAAGACAACCTGATCTCCGTTCAATCCCAATAACATTAAATAATCAACCCTTCCATGTGTGGGGTCGAGAGCGACTAAAACGAGACAATTGAACCCATACTAGTTGCCCAATTCGCCATTATCACGGATGGCTACGCACGAGCTTCTTCCAGCAATAAACGAACTGAACACCTGAAACACTAAGACTTCACGTCCGAATTACAAGTCGCCATGCTTGTTTGCACCACAATATCTTGGCCTAATATCAGCCATTAGCGATCTTTAAATACTATTAATGTTTCTTACAATAGGGGGGTGTTTGTCAGTAGTTTAGGTGTGGTGTTGTGGTGGTGTGTGTTAGCGTGTGTGTATGCTGTGTTAGTATTTTTTTTTATTTGTGTGTTACGCGTTGTGTTTGGGTATTGAGTTGTGTGTATGTGTTTGTGGTATTTTTGGTTGTCGTATACGTTTGTGTTTGTGTCGTGTTTTGTGTTGTTAATGTTGTGTGTTGTGTGTCGTTGAGGCGTGTGTTTGAGTGTGTGTGTTGGGTGTGTGTTGTGTGTGGCGTTAGTGTGTTTGTGTGTTTGTGTGTGTGTGGTTTTGTGTGTGTGTTGTGTTTGTGCGTGTTCGAGGTGGTTGTGCGTGTTGAGTGTGTTTGTGCGTGTTTGAGTGATGTGTGTTGTGTGATGGGGTGGCTTGTGTCGGTGTATTCGTTTGGTTGGTGTGTGTGTATTGTGTGTGTGTTCGTTCCTGTGTGTGGGTGTGATATGTGTGCGTGTTTCGGTGTGTTGTGACGCGTGGTGTATATGTTTGTGCGCAGCTTTTTCTGGTGTGTTATGCGTTTGTGTTTTGGGTGTGTGACATGTTTAGAGACGCGACCTTGTGGCCGTGCGTTTGTGTTGTATGTTTTCTGTTTGTTTATGTGTGTTTGTTTTGTGTGTTTTGTTCATGTTTGTGTTTGTCTGTGTGTGTCGTGCCTGAGTGTGTTGTGTGCGTGTTGGGTGGTGTGTGTGTTGTGTGTGTGTATGTAGATATATAGTGTTGTTGTGTGTTTGTTATTGTTGGTGTGTATACGTATATTCGTGTGAGTGTGTTGACACTGTGGTTGCATGTGCGCATATCTGTGTGTGGGTGTGTGTGTTTGATGTCTGTGCGTTTTTTCTTGTGTGATAGTGTGTGAGTCGTGTCTGTTTGTGTTGTATGTTGGTGTGTATATGTGTGCTTGTTATCTGTTCGTCTGTGTCTTTATGTTTGGTGTGTTTGTTATGTTTGGGGGATAAACCCCGAAACTAATTAACTTTTATCGGTCATTTTACAGAATTCTAAAAGGAATATTAAATCAATAGATTACAGTTATGAATTCCAAAAGGACAACCAGAATATTCGTCAATCCCAATAAAGTGATTAATAACCCTTACCATGTGGTATGCTCGAGAGCGACTATTAACGAGACAACTGAACCCTGCTTAGTGGCCCAACTTGGCAATTTACCGGAGGCCACGTCAAGAGCTTCTCCTTGCAATGAACGGAAACTGAACAACCGAAAACCTAAGACCTTCTCCTGTCCGCATTACAAGTCGCATACTTATTTTGTCATAATAATATCTTATACCATATCCATTAGCGATCTTTTAAATACGAAAATTGTCCGTCCTTTACAATATTGCATATAAGTATATATATGTGTGTGTGTGGTGTGTCTGACACTGTGTGTGAGTGTTTGGTTTGGTTGTGTGGTTTGTGTGTGTGTTTGTGTTGTTTTGGTGTGGGGTTTTATGTGTGGTGGTTGTTTGTATTGTGATTGTGGTGTATATTTATATTGTTTGTGTGGTAGCAAATGTGGTTCTGCAGTGAGCATATCTGTGGTGGATTGTGTGTGTGTTTGTGTGGCGTTTTTTTTTCTTGTGTGTGTTGTGTGGTGTATTTTTGTGGATGTTTGTGTGATGTGGGTTGTTATATGTTCGATGCGGGGTTGTTTATCTGTTAATCTGTGTTTATGGTTTGTGTGTGTATGTTTATGGGTGGGGGGGGGAAATCCCGAAAAAATATAACTCTTACGTTACATTACATGATTCTAAAGGAATATTAAATTATCCATATATAAATATGAATCCAACAGGAAACAGAATATCGTCAATCCCAATAAAGTGATTTAAAACCCTTACATGTGTATGGATTGTCGAGAGCGATATACGAGACAAAGAACCCATTTCTTAGTGGCCCAACCTGTGGCCATTTTACGGATGGCACTTCCACGAGCCTTCTCTGCATGAACGAAAAACGAACACCTGAACACCTAAGACTTCTCAGTACGCATACAAGTCGCATACTTTTGTCACATAAGTATCTTAATATATATCCCATTAGCGATTCTTTAAATACGAAAAATGTATATCTTTACAATATATGTATATATATATATATGGTGTGGTGGTGATGTCTGTTGTGTGTGAGTGTTTGTGTTGGTGTTACGTGTGTTAGCTGTGGTGTTCGGCTTGTGTGTGTGTGTTTGTTAGGGCTGTGTTTGTTTCGGTGTGTGGTGTCGTCGTGGTTGGTGGTATAGTGTGTGTGTGTGTATTCGTGGTGTGTGTGTGATAGGGTGTGGTTGGTGTGTGTGTGTATTTCCTTATGTGTGTGTGTTTGTGTTCGGTGGTGTGGTCCGTGTGTGAGTGTGTGGTGTGTGGGTGTGTGTTGTGTGGTGTGTGTTCGCTTCTTTTTGTGTTGTAGTTTCTGGTTTAGTGGTGCGTGTTTTGTGTTGGTTTATGTGTGTGTTATGTGTGTGTAGTGTGTGGTTGTGTTGGTGTGTTTTATGTGGTGTTTTATGTGCTGTTATGGGTTTGTGGTATATGTGTGTGTAATTGTTTGTGTTTGTTTGTGAGGTTGTTATTTGTTTGTGTGTATGTGTATATGTGTTGTGTGTGTGAAAATTTTGGTGTGCATGTGCGCATTACCGGTGGTGTTGGTGTGTGTGCGTGTTTTTTGTGTGATTGTGTGTGAGACGTGTTGTGTGTGCTGTGTATGTTGGTGTTGTGTGTATGTGTGTGTTGTTTATCTGTTCGAATGGTTTGTGTGGTGTGCGTGGTTGTTTAGTTTGACGGGATAAATCCCGAAAAAAGGAAATTACGTTCATTAACCGATTGTAAATAAATTATTAACAATCATATACACATAGAATCCCAAAGGAACCCAGACTTTGTCGGCAATCCATTCAAAAGTATTATTTAACCCTTACTTGTTAGGATGTGAGAAACGACTATAACGAGACAATGAACCTTCTAGTGGCCCAACTTGGACATTTACGGGGCCACCGTCACGAGGCCCCTCTCCTTGACAATGAACGAAACTGAACACTGAACAGTGAACACTTCCACTGTCGATACAAGTCGGATGCTTATTTGTACTAATATCTTGCTAAGACATCCCATTAAGCGAAAATTTAAAAACGATAAACGTCATAGTTGCAATTAAGATGTATAAATATACGTGTGTGTGTGGTGTGTGTGCAGTGTGTGTCTGTGTGTGTTGCGTTGTATGTGTGTATTGTGTGTATGTTGGGTTGTGTTTATGTGTGTCTTATTGATGCGGGTTGTGTTCGCTCATGTGTATATGTGCGTGTGTTCGGTGTTATGTGTGGGTATGTTTGTTCGGTTCGGTGTGTTTCGTTTTGTGGGTATGAGTAGTTCGTTGTTGTGCATGTGTGGTGCGTATTCGTGCGTGTGTTGGTGCGGGGGTGTGTGTATTCGTGTGTGTGTGTGCGTGTGTGTGTGTTAGTGTGTGTGTGTCGTGTGTGTGTGTGTCGTGTGTGTGTGTACAGAGTGTTGTGTGTGTTCGTGTGTGTAGTGTGTTAGGTGTGCGTGTGTGTTCGTGTGTGCGTGTGTTGTGGGAGCCGTGTGTAGTGTGTGTGTGTGTGTGTTCCACGTGTGGTGTATGTGTGTGGCGTGATTTTTTTCTGTGCTGTGTTATGAGTTTGTGTTTGTTGATGTGTGTAGTTTGGTGGTATGTTTCTGTGTTGTGTGGGTGTTTTGTGGTTTACTATGGGTGTGTGTGTGTGTGTGTGTTTGTGATGTGTGTGTTGATTGTGTGCTCTGTTTGTGGGTGGTGTGTTTTTGGTGTTGTGGGTGTTTGTGTGTTTATGATGTGGTGTTGTGTGTATATGTGAGAGTATATGTGTGTGATTGTTTTGCTTTTTTTTGCGCGTATGCCATTGGTTGGGTCATATGTACATTGGTTTGTGTGTTGGACATGTGTTCTGCATATGGCCGATATCTGTGTGTTGGTGTGTGAATGTATATTAAAGGAATGACATATCGTTATTTAAAAGATGCGATAAGGCAGATATGTGTGACAACTAAGCAGCAACTTGTAATTCGGACAGAAGAAGGTGTCCAGGTGCCAGGTGTTCCAGTTTGTCATTGTCAGGAAGAGGGGCTCGTGACGTGGCCATCCGTGGCCTTTTGGACGTGGCCAAGCGGGGCCCACGGGTAGAGATTCACTGTTCCTGTTATAGCGGCTTTCGAGCATTCCACACATGGGAAGAGTGATTCATTAGGTTATTGGGAGACGGAGAAGTCTGGGTTCCTTTGGGATCGGTGTGTGTGTATAGAATTAAGTTTACTTAAAATCGTAAAGTAATATTTCCTTGGATTATCTCCTGAAAGCATACACAACACACAAACACACACACAAACACCCAACCACCACACACCCCACACCACACAACCACCCACCCCACAACCCATAAACCACACACAACAACACCTAAGACCACCCCCCTCCGCACGCACCCCCCCCCCCCCAACATAAACACACACAAAAACACACACAAACAACACCCACACCCGCCATTACACCATAAACAAAAAGCAATCAACTACACACGCAAATACACAAAAAACAACGCAAACACACCCACGCCCACCAAAACACACATACTACAAAACAACCACACACAAAACACACACCACAAAAACACGCACATACCAAAAAACACACACACAAAACACACACACACGCAAAACATACACACAAAACACACACCAAACAGGAAACACACACCACAAACAAACACACACAACTCACAAATACACAAAAAACACGCACAATATACAACCACACACACAAACCACAAACACAATACAAACAGAAAAACACCACACGCACACAAAACACCACACACTAAAACACACACACACATAAACAGACGCACAAACAGAAACGACATAAAACCACCACAACAAGATAAATTTGATAATTCAAGTTCGTACTTTTCGGAATTTACTTACCATCTGCAGCCAGGGCATTTCATCCATTCCACCCGAATATTCTTTCATAAGCAATATGGAATGATGGAAAGGATCAAGAGATATTTACACATCAGTACTCATCTAATGCAATGTGTTTATACTTCTACAGATCGAAAGTATGACTGATATTGGCGATAAATGATGTCGGAATTTTGATCAGCAATTTTGGCGCAGTCAGCTAATTATCTTCAACTTCTATAATATACTGATGACGTTAGAAGATGCTGAGGTCCTATTTAACATGGTTTTTCAACAAATCTTTAAGGAAATGACAGGCCCCCTCACAGTTATCACCATAACAGTCAAAGGAGGAAACAAAGGCTGTGAGTATGGTCGCTCGGAATTTCCGCTCACAATGCGAAAAAAGTCGCTTTAACCCACCAAAATAATACGGACCATCGAATGAAACATGTCACTAGAGGCGAACGTGTGTATGCCCCAAGATAATAAGAAACTCGTAGTCCACTGACCGATGTCAGGTCAACAGCTGGAGTAAAGTTTCCGCCTAGCAATAAACAAGAACAGCCGGAATCTCGGGCTTTTTCGAGACCACGAAAATGATTGTACACCAAGTTAAGAGAATTTACAGGCGAGTTGGTCAGTCAAATGAAAATTGATGGTAGACACTAGATTGTCATTTTGAAAGCAAAAGGGTTTTAAGTGCAACGAGGTATGATGTGCCCGAGCCCACAACCTAATGACATGTACTTTTAGTTCTTTTGAGCTTCTCCTCAGATTCTTCTGTGAACAAACGTTTTGTACACTGAACCAATGCCTCTCCTCTGTGGAGACGGGTTCGATTTCGGTAAGACCATAGCAGGACGTCAATATCGAAAAAACCACAGCTTCAATCAAGAGTAGACGTGTTCTCGATCAGAACACATGCCAATATCGGGAAACGCAACTACTTAGGCTGGTCCTAATATCATAAAAGAATGTGAATCCTCCATAAGATTTCTCTATGTTACTGCGCACTCATCATTTAAATTGAAACATCTTATTTAAAGCTATTATAAAACTAGTTCATATCTTTGACTTTAGCAGAGTGGAAACTAAACTCTTAACCATATGGACTATTCCAGAAGACATTTTTTTCATATAGCTGTAACTTTAGTTATTCAGGCAATAAACGTGCATAAAAATCTACTGATAGATAGAATAAATATACTGCTTTCCCAGTCCCAAAGGCTGCACCTAACCTCCGGCATGCGCCCTCGTTAAATTGGTAAAAGATCAGCCACTCCTTCCAAAACTTATATACATGTAAAGAAATATCTGTCACTTCAAGACATACAATAACTGTATGTATATCACAGACATCCTCATTGAATACTGGGTGTGATTGGGAGGCATTATTACATGGGTACGGATTTTGTCGTCATTTCAAGTTCAGTACGTGAGTCGTTAACTTACATTTGTAACTCGATATCTTGTACTCTTTTTTCCCTGTCGATATTTTGCCCGTGTGTTAATCAACATGATGTACAGGAGCAGCACCTAGAGCTCACGTCTGCCTCACCAGTGTCCAACAATCTGGCATCACAACAAAAACAACTAAAATAAAAAAAAGTGTAAAAATATAATAAATAATAACAATATATAATTATATTATCATTATAATCACTATGAAATAATTTAAATACAAACAGGAATCCACTTGAAACCAAATCTCCTCTCCAGCCCAAGGGAACGATCAGGGGAGGTGGCCTCGTGCGGCCTGTGCTGGCCTGTGCCAGCCTAGTGCCTGGACTGTGCCGGCTTGAAGCCTGTCTAGTTGCCTGGCTCCCGCGAAATAACGGTGAATAGGGTTTGCAAACCAGAGATACCAATCTACTCCGCTCCCTGTGCATAATGTAGGTTACTTATCAATGGGCATCGTTCGGTTCTACGAGCTAAATATGGAACCTAATCACCTAGTTTTTAGTTAATCTTCAAAAAAAATATACACAACATTCCACACCAAATATGGACTTCCCTTTTTTCCAACTTTCTAAGATTATAGTTTGCTCATTCAGTTCCACTTTCCCTGCTTTCAGAGATAAATCCCGAAAAATTAATTAAACTTTACGTTTCATAACCTGACTACGTTAAAGTTAAATTCATAACACAAAAAGTACAGACTTACATTCACAATCCCAATAACCTAATACAACCCTTACACATGTGGGGATGGCGAGAGCGACTACAACGAGGGGACAATGAAACCTCATACTTAGAGGACCACCTTCGCCATGTTCAAGGATGGCCACTTCAGGATCCTTCTTCTGACAATGAACAAAAAATGACACCGAACACATAAGACATACTACGAAGTAACAAATTGATATGCTTGTTTTGGCACACATATCTTGCTAATATCTCCAATTAGCACGAATTTTAATACGGAAAATGTCATTCCGTTAAATATATGGTTTCTTAGTATGTTTGTCTTTGAGTGTGTGTGGTTTGTTTGTTTTGTTTGTTATGAGTTATGTGTGTATGTGGTTGTGTGTCTCTGTCAGAGGTCATGTGGTTCGTGTGTGTGTTTGGTGGTGTCTGTGTGTGTTGTGTAGTATGTGTGTGTGGTATGTGGGTGTGTATTCGTATGTGGTGTGGTGTGTGCATATAAGATATTTTTTTTATCTGTGTGTGTTTATTGCGTCGTGTTGGTGTGTGGTGATGTGTGTGTGTTGTATGTGGTGTGTGTTTTGTATGTGGTGTTAGTCGACTGTGTGTTGTATTGTGGTGTGTGTTTGTATGTGGTGTGGTTTTGTATGTGGTGTGGTGTTTGTAGGTGGTGTGTGTTTATGTGGATGTGTGTTGTATGTAGTGTGAGCGTACTTGGATTTTGTAATCGCTTTTTTACTCTTTTTGCTGTCGATATTTTGCCGTTGCTCACAGATGGGGAGATTGACCGTTTGCACCACGAGGGGACAGAGCATAACTTAAGAGTACTTAGGAGCCTCTGTCTGCCCTCAACCAGTGCTCCAATATTCCATCACAAAATAAAATGAATAATAATAATAAATTATTATTATATATTATATATTTTATACACTCCAAAAAATATACACAAAATTCCCACACACAATTTTATTGTACTTCCCTTTTTTTACCTCCCTTCACAGATGTTCTAGTTGCCATTTAAAGCTACTATTCCTGCTTCAGGGAAAATCCCGAAATAATTAACTTCTACGTTCATTTACCTGATTCTAATAAATTGTAAATTATATATACACAAAAGACACCCTCGCATTTCTCTCAATCCACTAACATAAATAATCAAACCCTTACGCATGTGTGGAGAATGGCTGAGATGTCGCCAAACCGAGACAATGAACCCATACTTAGTGCCCCACCCCGCCAATCCACGGAGGCTACGTCACTAGCCTCTCCATGCCAATAAAACGAAACTGAAACACCTGAACACCTGAAGACCTCTATACTGTCGAATTATACAAGTCGCCGCTTGTTTGTCACACAATATCTGGCTAATATCTGCCATTAGCGATCTTTTAAATCCGATACTGTCATGCCTTACAATATGGTGGTTTTGTCAGTATGTTGGTGGTGTGTGTCGTTCGCGTGAGGGGTCTGTGTTCGCGTGTGTGTATGGTGGTTCGATTTTTGTGTGTTGTGTGTGTTAGGCGTATGGTGTGTTGTGTGTGTTTATGGGTTTGCGTTGTGTGTTGTTTAATGCGTTGTGTTTCTGGTGTGTATGTTGGTGTCGTCAATGTGTTTTTTAGCTATTCGGCGAGAGAGTAGCACTGTTGTTTGTGTGTGTAGCGGTTGTAGGTGGTGTGTTTGTTAAGCTGTGCGTGTGTGCTTGTATGTGTGGTATGTAGTGGTGTCTGTTTGTATGTGATGTGTGGTGTATGTGGTGTGGGTTCGTATGTGGTGTGTGTTTAATGTTGGTGTGTGTTTGTATGTGGTGTGGTGTTGTATATGTGTTTGTTGATTGGTGTGTGTTTGCATGTGGTGTGTGTTTGTGTGTTTGTTTGTGTGTGTATGTTTGCTTGTGTGTGTGGGGGTAAAACGTTTAGTCTCAGGCTTATCAGGAGTAGACGGATGGTCCTATCTCAGAAACATGCAAAATATGGGGAAACGCAAACTTCAGCTAGGTTAAATCATGAAAAAGAATGGAAATCCAAAGATTTCTCTAGGTACTGGCCCCCACCATAAAAGAACATCCTTCTAAATTATTACATACTATTAAAAACCATTCACTAGCGGACTTAGGCAGAGTGAAGTCAACCCTGTAACCATTCTGGAGTTTTAACAAACGTCCGAGTGTGTGTGATGTGTGACACTGTGTGTGGGTGTCGTGTGCGTGTGTGGTTCAGTGTGAGCGTGTGTTAGTGATGTGTGTCGTGTTCGGTGTGAGTGTGTGTGTTCGGCTGCGAGTGTGTGTGTTCGTGCTGGTGTGTGTGTGAGTGTGTGTGTGTGTTCGCAGTGTGCAGCGTATGTGTGTGTCGCGTGTGTTGTAGGTGTGGCATTTTTTTCTGTGTGTGTGTTTCTGGTTGTGTTTGGGCTGTGTATGTTGTGCGTCTGGTTTGTTGTGTTTTTGGGGATATGTTTTTGGGTTTGTGTCTGGTTAGGTGTTGTCATGCGTGGTTTGTGTGGGTGTTGAGTGTGATGTGTTGTTTGTGTGTGTGTGTTTGTGTGTGTTTTTGTGTGTGTGTGTGTGTGTTTGTGTGTGTGTTTTGTGTGTCTATGGGGGAGTATATGGTGTGTATTGTTTGTGTGTGTGTTTGTGCGTATGCCATTGTTTGTGTGTAAGTATATTGTTGTGTGCGTGGGCACATGTGGTTCTGCATATGGCGAATCTGTGTGTGGGTGTGTATATAAAGGAGTAGACATTATCGTATTTGAAAGATCGATAATTGGCAGATATTGTTGACAAATAAGCAGGCAAACTTGTAATCTGGACAGAAGAAGTTGTCTAGTTGTCAGGTGTCAGTTGTCATGTCCAGGAAGAAGGGGCTCTGACGTGGCATCCGGGCTGGTGACGTTGGCCAAGGTGGGTCCTGGGTAGAGATCACTGCTTTTTTAGCGCTTTCGAGATCCAACATTGGTACGAGTTGCTACTTCTTATTGGGCTGCCGGCGAAGTCGGGTTCTTTGGATTCGTGTTTGGTGACGACTTCCTGTTACTTAGATCGGTAAAGTACTTATTTTCGGTTCTCTCTCTGACGCATCCACAAACCACACACCACCCCCACCCCCCCCCCACCCCCACAACCCCCCCCTCCCCCCCCCCCCCCCCCCCACATCACAACCCACCCCCATCCCGCGCCACACCATCACCCCGCCCCCAACCCTCCCCCCCAACCCCTGCCACCCCCCCCAACCCCCCACAAACAAACCCAGCACCTACACCCCACCCCCTCCCCCCCCAAATCCCCCACCCACACCCGCAACACACACGCAAACACCGCACACGCAAAACACATACACAAACACACCACATAACAACAAAAAAACACACACACAAAACTCAAAATACACAGAAACATGCACATATACAAATAACACACACAAACTCACAAACAACACATACAAAACAGGAAACACGCACACACACAAACACACACACTAACACAAAACACAGAAAAAACACACACAATACAGAAATCGCATAAACACACACCACACAAGATAATTATGTGAGAATTCAAGTTGGTATTTATCGGAATTACTTAACTATACTGTAGCCAGGGCATTTCCATCCATTCCACGCTATGAAATACTCTTCACTAAGCACATATCGGAGAAGCGGAAAGATCAAGAGCATTATTTACAACATAGTTACTTCATATATGCATGTGTTCTACTTATACAGATCGAAGTATGACTGATACTGGATAAATCTGAGTCGGCTTTATATCAGCTAATTTATCTTTCACTTCACTATAATTATACTGAACGTAGAATGCTGGTCCTCATTTACACTTGGGTTTTTCCACAAATCTTCAGGAATGGACAGTGGCCCCCTCACAGTATCACCATTAAAGCAGTCTAAAGGGAGGAAAATGCGGTATGGGTCGATCGGAATTCCTCAATGCCGAAAAAGAGTCGCGTTAACCATCCAAAGATACGGACATGATGAAACATTCACTAGAGGGGAAAAGTGTCGTATGCCAAGATAATAGAAACTCAGTCACTGACATGATGTCAGAGTCAACAGTCTGGCGTAAGGGTTCAGCAGCAGCTAACAAGAACAGCCGGAATCTCGGAGCTTTGTCGAGGACACAAGAACACATTGATGGTGCCACAGTTAGAACTTTACGGACGAGTGTAACAAGAAAAATTGATGGTAGAACTAGATTCGTCGTTTGAAAGCAACAAGTGTTTACGGGCAACGTGGTCTGATGTGCCGACTTCACCACAACCATGACATGTACTTTAGGTCTTGGAGCTTTATCCTCAGCTTTCTCTGGAACCAAAGCCGTTTGTCTGAACCATCCTCTTACCTCTGTGGAGGACCGGGTTCCATTTAGGTAAGATACCTGAGCGGAGTCAAGTATCCTGCAAAAACTCACAGGGCTTCCAAGAGTAGGAGTGGTTCTCCTCAGAAAACAGCAATATCGGGGAAACGCAATACTTTAGCTGCCTAATATACATAAAAGAATGGATTTCATAGATCTTAGCTCTATGGACTGGCCTCACATCTAACAATTGAACACCCTATTTACAAGCTATTTAAAACTATTCATTATCGCTGAACCTTACCAGAGGGAAGTCAACTCGTAAAACATCTGCGACTATCAAGAAGACATTTGTTTCAATAGTCTAACCTTTAGTTATCTCAGGCAATAAACTTGCATCAAACAGTCTACTGCTTAAATAAATAAATCTAACTGCTATTCCCTGCCAAGGTTGCCTACTAAAGGGCTAGCTTCCCTTCTTTACATTGAAAATATCAGCCACTCTGTTCAAACCTTATTACTGTAAGAAATATCTTCATTTCAAGACATACAGATCACAGCGTTCACAGAATCCTCGATGAATACTGAGGGTGATGGAGGCATTATTACTGGTACGGATTTTCGTCATTTAAAGTTAATGAGGAGTCGTACTTGCATCTTTGTACTCGCTCTCTTACCTCTTTTTTTTTCCTGTAGATATTTGCTCGTTGTGGCTACATTATGGACAGAGCATCACCTTAGAGTATCGGTCTGCCTCACAGTGTTCTCAAATTCTGCCATCACTAAAAAAAAAAAAAAAAAAAAAAAAAGCAATATATCATATAATAATAACTAGTTAGATTATACATAAATTAATAATAAACACGGAATACACTTTGAACAAATTCTAATCTCAGGCCCTACAGGACGATCAGGGAGGCGGCCTGTGCGGCTGTGCCTTAGCCTGTGCCTGGACGCTGCCATGGCTTGAAGCCTAGTCTATGTGCGCTGGCTCCGCGAACTATACGGTGGAATATGGTTTGGCACAAACCCAGCGACTACAATCTACTAACTGCGGCCTTGGAATAAATAGGTTCTTATAAGGGACTTCGGTTTCGTTTCGAGCTAATTGGAAACCTAATTCACCCTGTCTTATTATAGTAATCTCCAAAAATATCTACATCAACATTTCCACACAAAAATTTATTGTACTTCCCTTTTTTTCCCATTTCACAGATTATAAGTTTGCTTATTTCCAGTTCCACTTTCCTGCTTTCACGAGATAAATCCCGAAAATAATACTTTACGGCATTTAACTGAGTCTAAGTAAATATTAAATTTAATACACAAAAAAGGTACCCAGACTTCTTCAATCCAGTAACCTAATTATCAACCCTTACCATGTGTGGAGGTCGAGAGCGACTAAAACGAGACAATGAACCATTACTTAGTGCCCCACCTTCCGCCATGCCACGGAGGGTCCATGTCAGGACTTCTTTCCTTGCCAATGAACAAAAATGAACACCTGAACTCCTAAGACCTACGTCGAATTACAATGCAATGTATTGTTTGTAACACAATATTGCTAATATTCATTAGCGATATTTTTTTAATATGAAAAGTCATTCCTTTACAATATATGTGGTTTCTTAGTATGTTCTTTGAGTGGTGCGTGTTTGTTTTTGTTTATGTGTTATGTGTGTATGGTTTGTGTGTTCCTGGTCCGATGTGTGGGTTCGTTGTGTTTTGTTGTGTGTGTTGTGTGTTTGTGGTGTGTTTGTTGTGTGTTTGTGTGTGTGTTGTGTGCGGAGTATGTGTTCGTGTGTGTGTGTGTGAATAAATATAGTTTCTTCATCGTGGGTTTACGTTTATGCGTTAGTGTTTGTGGGTGTGTTGTATGGTGGTGCGGTTGTATGTGGTGTGTGTTTTTATGTGGTGTGTTTGTACCAAATGAATAAGATATCCTGTGCAATAAAATATATCTAAAACCAGAATACAACCTAAAGTAAAAGAAAACTCAAATAAAAACAAACCAAGGAAGGGTTAAAAAGCAAAGAAAAAAAAAAGAAAAAAACAGGTACAGATAAAGGCCATAAGACAAACAATATAAAACATGAAATGAAAAAAAAAAAAAAAAATACAGTACATTAAGAAATATGGATGAGCAGGATAAGCTCAAGGGAATAGTTTAAATAAATAAAACAGAAATCTATAATCGAGCTATCTACTAATATATATATATATATATATAATATAGAAAACAAACCAAAACAGAACTAAAAGATACATAAAAATAATGTGCAGTTCAAAACTCAAAGCAACAAAGAGGAAGCAGGTCACAGCCCTTCGAGATCCTGTAAGATTATAGCTTGTAGTACACGGCAAGAGCCAGAGAGACAGCACTTCAGCAAGATCGCAGGAATGTCGGAGCATCTGTTGGGGAAGGGTAACCATTAGCCTAACCATCTCCATAGACTGTGGAAGTAAAGTGCAGTCATCTACGACGTCGAAGGGACGTAAATGATGAGACGAAGCTTGTCGTTCCGTCTGTGAGGAGCAAAGATCCTTAATGATCCTTGTTCAACATGACCCAGTGACTGATAATCCTTGCAGGGCCAAACCATTAGGACAAGTACAGTACGACGTCGTCTAACTTCCTATTAGAAAAATCTTAAAGAGTACAAGGCACCTAATATTAGCCCCGCAAACTTCTGTGATTGTGTGCCTTATGTAATCCCTAGTCATTTTCACAGGATAGGGCGGACGTTTTCTGCAACAATGCATCGAGGCTCTTGTAGCCGCTGGAGCCCCTCCAATAGTTGTGTTACCTGAGGGGAAAGCTTCTCATTGGGACCATTACAAGGTACAATGGTTGTTCTGTTCGACCCTATGAAAACAACTGTATAAAACGAACCAGTACGACGAACATAGGGAAGCAGTATCCCATCATGCGGGAAAGTCTAGTAGAGTGGCTAGGCGTTTCCCCACACTGGTGGTACTTAGGACCAAGTACAGTAGACGTCGTCTACCTCCCTGTTTAGAAAAAATCTAAGAGTACAAGGGACCTCTATCAGCCACATTTATTGTTTTTGTTTTTTTTTGTTAAGGGCCTATGGACTACCTGGTCCTTTTCACAGGCCTGGACGGGCGTTGCAATGTAGCAATAGTCGAGCTTCCGTAGCTGCCCGGAAAATATGCAGCTTCTGGATCCACCCTCCATATAGCTTGTGTTACCTGAGGAAAGCTTCCATGGTGACCCAAGTACAAGGTACAATGGTGTCTCCTGTAGCACCTATTGAAACAGCTGTATTTAAAGCAAGACGAACATGGAAGCAGTATCCCAATCGAGGCAAAGTCAACAGTAGATGGTTTTAGGTCGTTTCACCACCAACGGTCTCTCAACCATGCCCTGTAGCTGTGGATGGGGAAAATCGTTGTATACATTCCTATGCGTTAACAATATGAGGGTAAGTTTGGAAAAGGGGCTTTTATGAGAATCTTGTGGAACCATCACCTAATGGAAGTAACTGCATAGCTCTCGTGAGCGTATCTCAGCGGAATGCCTACGAGAAAATCACTATGTAAAGCCTTGGACCTACAGGACACTGAAAGCAATGTCTCTCTACTGGAGTGTGTACGAGAATCGCAACACGAAGCAAAGTGCATTTAAAAAGGTTTTGGCTGTAATGGGCTGGATTATCATGACTTACTGTGACATTCTCGAGCATTCTCACAAGACCTGCGTTGTCTTTGATGTACAGCCCATTCCAGGCCAAAAAATTGTTCTTTACATCATATTCTCTGTCTTACGGTGTGAGAAATGGCTTGCAAGTGGGACTTTCATGCAACTAGACTGAGAATTATCTCCGGCATCACAGCTACAACCAGAGAGTTTCGCCTTTCACAGAATTGCAATTCACACGGGAAGCCGATAGATTCAACCCATTCCGTACATCATATTTATACACACCAGCACGTGCAGTCTTCTGCTTGCCCCCAGAAGTAGCTTTGCACTGACCCTGACAAGAATGGACAAGTTGATGGAGTGTGACCAAATTCCGAGGGTGAATGAGAGCTTCAAACTTTGCTAATTACCGAGAGGATGGACCTCCTCATTTCAAATGATTGTTTCAACTGCTTCAAATATTCATCAGTAACCTTAGCATTGTGTACAGGTACAGTGAACTGATAAAGTCCAACAGGCTTTTACCAATCATTACCCCTGAAATGTCAGCCATAAAATATAAAGTGTAGTGATTTGCAACGCCTGGCTAGTGGTAGCGGGCGTGCATGGTGTAGGCTGCAGTACGTCAACCATTCTTTAGGCTTCGTTTGGGTGATGCGTCCCGAGTTGAATCGTCAGTTCTAATAATTTTAAAACCTTACAACCAGAAATGGGTAAGAAAAAAAAAAAAAAAAAAAAAAAAAAAAAAAAAAAAAAATAGATGGTAAAAGAAATAAGCAAGACAGCAGGGAACAGAACAAATAAAAAATGACTGAGGGTGGTGGTTAAACAGAGAATTCTGATTCATTATACATTAATTAGCACCAGAATTTTACAATCAGTATGTCGTTTTATTAGAAGTGCACTTGGCCACGTACTTAAAATAATCCATGGCGAACTAAATAGCATCCAAATCCTCAGCACCGGCCAAAAGAGACGCCCTCCTGCAAAGGAGATGTTTACGATTCTAAAGAGAAGAGAAAAGAGAGCCCCAGTACAATGTGCGGGCACCTTTAAGTTAGAGTGGCGCGCACGGTTTTATGAAAGAGTCAATAAAAGCTTCCCTGTAACAATTAAAAAGGATAGGTAAAAAATAATTAGGAAGACTAAAACGATAACCAAAAGACTACGAAGTGATAAAGAGCTGGAATTAATAAAATTGACAGTAAAGGACTACAGGAACCACAGGGAAAATACAATCATTAAAAGGAGGAAAATAAATAGAATATAACTTTAGAAAAAAGAGTAAAAATGCGGACGATGATAAAGATTAAAAGATCAACACATGCACAACATTCACACAAGCTAACAAAGGCAAACTCACACAAGATTAAAAAGGCAAAAGAACAAAAAAGGCAAAATCACACAAGCTAAAAAAGCCAAAAAGAACATAAAGTAAAACTACAACAACGGATTGTCAATACTCTCGATAAAGGTATATTAGGTGGGAGAGGCAGCGCATCACGGATAAGGGCCGTCACGGCAACAGAGAGAGAGCAGAAGATTTCTTCACTACATCATCCCTCCCCTCCTGACTCGTCTTCCCTCTCCATCGGCAAACGTTCGCGAAGGCTTTAACTTTCTCCGGCGGGTACAATCCGCTCGGTCAGGCCCATCACCCAGAACGTATCGGCAGGCACCGGGCACGAGAGGAGCGATCGTAAGCCGACCACCACGACAGCGGACAAACGGCCGCCACTAAGGCTCTGAGGAAGAGGGACTGAGGCGAGACCACGCCATGGAAGACGCCGACACCTGCCCTCTAATCACCAACATAAACTGCGCTGATAGCGATAACGGCAAACCCTGCGAACAAGAGCCTGAATTGTACATAAGACTTCGCTGTGAACACAATCTGCATACAAATGAAAAGATATCCTTTACAATAAATAGATCTAAAACCAGAAATACAACCTAAAATTAAAAGAAACTCAAAAAAACAAAACAAGGAAGGGAAAGCAATAGAAAAAAAAATAAAAACAGCAGACAAGGCCAAAGACAAACACTATCAAACAAGAAATGAAAAAAAAAAATACAGACTACAGTTAAGAAAAATGATGAGCAGGGATAGATCAAGGTAAAGTTTTTAAATAAAAAAAAGAAATATATCTATCTACTCTATCTATCTATATACAATATTATATATATATTATATATATATATATATAAACAAACAAAACAGAACAAAAGGATTACATAAACAAGTGCAGTTCAAAACTCAAAAGCAACAAAGAGAAGCAGCAAAGCCTTTCGAGCGTCTGTAAGATTATAGTTGTTAGGTACACGGCAGCAGAGGAGTAACGCCACGTAGCAAGATCGTCGGAAGTCTGGATCATCTGTTGGGGGAAGGGTAACCATTAGGCTCACCATCTCCCATAGACGTGGAAGTGCCAAGCTTATCACTGACGTCGAAGGGGGAGTAAGATGATTGAGACGAAGCTTGCGTCCGTTGGGGTGAGAAGATCCCATGATCCTTGTCACAGGACCAGTGACTTGATAAATCCTTGCGGGCCAAACACTTAGGACCCAAGTACAGTACGGACGTCGTCTACCTTCCTATTAGAAAAATCTTTAAAGAGACAAGGTCACAATAGTAGCGCAAACTTTCTTTTGATGGTGCTCATTAATCCCTGGTCAAATTTAACAGGCCTTGGGGGATCCGTTTCTGCAACAATCATCGAGCTTCTTGTAGCCGCTGGATCCCCTCCATATAGTTTGTGTTACCTGAGGAAGAGCATTCCATGGCGACCATTCACAAAGACAATGGGTTCTGTAGACCTAGAAACTGTATTACAGTAAGAAGAAATAGGAAGCAGTTAATCCCACTCATGAGGAAAGTCTAGTAGAGTGGCTAGGGCGTTTTCAACCACACTCGGTGGTCCTCGGACCAGTACAGTACGAGTTCGGGTCTACCTCCCTGTTTCAGAAAACTGTAAGAATACAAGGTCACCGATATCAGCCACATTTTGTTTTTTTTTTTTTTTTCTTGTTTATGTGCCTATGTAATACCTGGTCCATTTTCACAGGCCTGGACGGACGTTTCTGTAGCAATACGTCGAGCTTCCTGTAGCTGCTGGACATAGTGCAGCTTCTGGATTCCACCTCCATATAGCTTGTGTTTACTGAGGAAAGATTCCATGGTGAACCATACCAAGGTACAAGGTTGTTCTAACGTAGACCCATGAAACAGCTGTATTAAAAGCAAAGAAGAACATAGGGAAGCAGTTAATCCAAATCCATGAGGCAAAGTCACCAGTAGAGGGTTAGGCAATTTTCACCACCAACGTCTCTTCAACCATGCCATTAGCTGTGGATGGAAAATCGTTGTATACATCCTGCGTATACAACTAGGAGGGTAAGTGGTGAAAAGGGGCTTTCCATGAGGGGAACGTGTGGAAACACCTTAATTTGGAAGTAAAACTGATAGCTCTGTGAGCGTATCTCCTGGAATATACCAGAGAAAAAAATCAATAGTAAAGCCTCGGCTACAGACACTGAATCATGTTTTTCCTGGAGTGTGTTAGGATCGCAACACGAGAAAGTTTGTCATCATAAAAGGTTCTGGCTGCTAATGGTGCTGAATTATCAGGGACTTACTGACATTCTCTAGCACTTCTCACAAGACCTGCAGTTGTCTTTGATGTCAGCCCATTCCAGGCCAATAAAATTGTTCTTTTACCTTAATTTGCTTACGGTGTGAGAAATGGCTTGAAAGTGGACTTCATGCACTAGACTGAGAATTATTTTCCCGGCAGTCAGCAGCTACAACCAGAGGGGTTTCGCCTTTCACAGAATTGCAATTCCCCACGGGAGCGTAGATAAAATCCTTACCTCAAATAACACCAGCCATGCGATGTTTCTGTTTCCAGCATAGCTTTGCACCGAACCCCTGACAAAGATGGACAAGTTGCGGGAGTTGACAATCCGAAGGTGTGATATTGAGAGCTTCTAACTTGCTAATACTAGAGGATGGACTCTCTAATTTTACAGATTCTAGTTTCAACTGCCTTCAACATATTCATCAGTAACATTAGTCATTTGGTAAATGGTACAGTACACGGTATAGTTTCAATATGGTCAGACACAGCTCAACTGTAGTAGTTTTCAGTAACAGCATCGGGGTTTATGATCTTTTAACAACCTGGAATTTTCCCCGATAAACAAGAGCAAACTTTGATTTCTGCCCTTACAGCTTTAACCCATCCAACAAAAATATGGACATCGAAGAAACATTAACTAGGGGGAAAAAGTGTTCTGATGCCCAAGATAATAAAGAAACTCTAGTCCACTGACATGATGTCAGGTCAACATCCTGGAGTAAGTGTTCAGCAGCAATAACAAGAACAGCCGGAATCTCGGAGCTTTGCCGAGAACCCAAAAACCAAATTTATGGTGCCACAAGTTAAGAATTTACAGGCGAGTTGTCATCAAATGAAAAATGATGGTAGAACTAGATGTCGTTTGAAAACAAAAGGGTTTTTAGGGCAAGTGGTCGATGTGCCCGACTTACCACAACCATGACATGTAAATAGGTCTCGGAGCTTCTCCTCAGCTTTTCTGGAACCAACCCTTGGTCTGAACCATCCCCCTTTCCTTGTGGAGACCGGTGTTCGATTCGTGTGAGAAACCATGAGCAGGAGTCCAAGATCTGCAAATCTCACAGCTTCATCAGGAGTAGAAAGTGGTTCTCTGCTTGCCAATATCTGGGAAACGCAATACTTTAGCTGGTTAATATCATAAAAGAATGTGAATCTCAAAAGATTTCTCTATATTACTATGCGGGGTTTGTGTTTGTTTGTGTGTCGTTTTTTTTTGTTTTTTTCCTGTTTGTTTTTGTGGTGTGTTTTTATGTGGTGTTGTTGTATTTTGGTGTGTGTTTTATGTGGTGTGGGGTTTGTATGTATGTGGTTGTAGTGGTGTGTGTGTGTTGTGTGTGTTTGTTTGTGGTGTGTTTGTTGTGTGTATATGTAAGTTTCTTTGGTGTTTTTGTGTTTGTTTTTTTGTGTTTTCACGGTGTTTGTGGTGTGTTTGTGGTGTTTATGTGTTTATTTTTGTTTTGTGTGTGCGTTTGTTTGTGTTTGTGGAGATGTTGTGTGCAGTGTTTGTGTGTGTGTTATGTGTAGTTATTGTGTTGTGTGTTCTTTATGTTTGTGTGTGTGTGTGTTGTGTGCGCTTGTTAGTGTGTGTGTTTGTCTCTGTGTGTTGTGTGTGTGTATGTTTGTGAGTGTGTGTGTTTTCTCTTGGTGTGTTTGTGTGTTTTTGGGTGTGTGCGCAAAGGCACAGGCTGTGAAGCATCACCTCCCGTGTGACAATTCGTCTATGTTTTCCATGTTTTCTATGGTTTTTGTGTTTTTATGTGGTTTTTTGTTTGTATTGGGGTGTGTTTGTAGGGGGTGTTTGTATGGGTGTGTGTTTGTTGTGGGGGTGTTTGTGCGTGGTGTTGGTTTTGTGGTGCGTGTTGTTTGTGTGGTGTTTGAGGTTGTTTGTGGTTTTTGTGTGTTTTTGTATTTTTGTTCTTTGTGTGTTGTTTTTGTTTGTGAGTTTGTGCATATGTTTGTGTGTGGTTTGTGTGTGTTTTTGTGTGTGGTTTTTTGTTGTGGTGTTGTATTGTTTGTGTGTGGTGTTTGTGTGGAGTTATTTTTTTTGTGTGTGTGGCTTTGTGTTGGGTTTGGTGTATTTTATGTTTGTTTCTTGTGCGTTTTTGTTTGTAGGGTTGGTGG
>NW_023644308.1:0-8730 GCF_015228065.2 Penaeus monodon | reverse complement strand
ATAAACCAAAATCTGTGTACAAAGGACTATCGAAGCCACCCATTCCCATAAATAAAGAATTGGCTAGATCTTGAAAAAAAAAGTGGATGCTAATAGGGGATCTTTAATTTTTCAAAAGAGTCACTAAAGGGGGGAAGCACTATCATTGGGCTTGGATTTCTCCCTCGACAAAAAAAAAAAAAGGGTTTGAAATTTTTTTTTATCCCTTTGAAAGAATTGTTACTAAGAGCTGTATGTTTTTATAAAGACATTTTTTAATTAAAATTTTGGGGAAAAATCCCTTTTGGGCTCCCAGTTCATGTACAAACAAACGGGAAACTTATTTTCTAATTTCACGAACAAGTCACTAACAGTTTTCCAAATTTAAGTCAACGAAAATTTTTATTCAAACCTGATAAAGGAAGGAGCATTGTGTATTGAAAGAACTGATTATATTGACAAACTCTTTCTATACTAAATGTCAACCTGGCCCCCATTTTAAAACTAGAGGAAAGCTAAAAAAATTATACTCCCTTTAAAAAAAAATTTTTGATGAACCCATATATCATTCTATTTTTTCAGGGGTTTTAGTGCTTTTTTTGTAGGGTTTTCCAAAAAATTACAAAAAACAGGTTTACCCCTTAGCCAATATTTCAATACCACACTAAATTCGACATTTAAGATATGCGAAGAATTCGCTTTAAAAAAATGGTGACGTGAAAAAAAAATTCTAAAATTTTTTGCGGTGCAAAAAATTCTAAACGCCGAGGTAGCCATGTCTAGTATGCATTTTTGAATATCAAGGGGGGTTTCCTATCCCCAAAATGTTGTAAAAAATGAACCGAGCCGGAAAAATCTCTAAATAACCTGCTCTTTTCGTGTATTTGGGGGGCTCGTGACTTTTCCCTAGGGGTTTCTTCTACGGAATCACATGACACTTGGGAAATTCCCCAAAACTGAAAAGCAACATCTAAGGGTGAGAAGGGGGGTTTTAATAACGAATAAATTCTAGCTTAAACCCTAGTCCAAATTAATGAATGGACGTAATGCTGGTCACACCGCTAAAAAGTGCCCATCGAACAAATAACTTGGTTTTTTTACTTGTACTTATATCTATCGAACGTTGGAGCGGAGATTATTACGATTTACGAAAACCCCGGGGTATATCAGGAAACCCTGTGCATTTTTGAAGGGGGGGGAGACCTTTTATGCTATATTAAAAATAATAAATTTTTTAAAAAAATCTGTTAAAGCTCCGTTTAGCGCCGATAGAGTGTACCAATGAGCAAGTAACGGGAAAAGGGGAAAGTTTCGGTCAGGTTGGGGCGAGGGGGGGGAAAAAAAAAATGGAATGATATTTAGATCAGAAAAAAACACGAAGCATTTAAATTTTTTGCAGTTTAAAAAACTCTAAAACAAAAAGAAACTAAAACAAATACTTAACAATGAACGAATTTATGTTGTTGACCATTCATGTTGTTCACTGGTAATGCGATCTAAAGGGACAAATAGTGGTGAAACCGCCCCCTTTCTGCATTTGATTTTTCCCAACAAAACGACGGTTTAAACAAAATTTTGGGAGAAAAGGAAAAAGAAAAAAGCGGCCCAAGGAAAATTACTTAGTGGTTTGTAACATGTCTTCGGGGGCCCCGGTCAGCGTTTTTTTTTTTTTTTTCGGAGGTTGTCGTTGGTTGGGGAGCCCAAAGGGCGCAACGACTCCGTGTAACCCGTTTTTTAAGAGTCCGTGGTTTTGCAGGGTATGAAATTTGGGATTACGCTTTTACTCTTATTGATAAGAGTACAATTAGTATGGGAAAAACAGAGACGATGTTTTTTTGGGTAAAACCGTGAGCGCAGTGCAGGGCCCCACTGCCTGAGGGGAAGGCTGGTCTGACCTTCCCAAAAAGGGACGAGCACAACGTCGGCAAGGTCCCACTGCCGGAAGTTTTGAAGAGTGGAGTAAGTATGGGGGGGAGTGAGGTAGGGCGGATGTGAACAGAGCTACTTGCGGGGGCATAAGCGGGTTAGTAGACGAGAACAACAATATGGGCCCTAATGATTTTGGCACTTTTGCGGGGATCTTCTGCAGAACAAAGACGACTTTCAGCCTAAAAAGAAAAAAAAAAGGGGAATACCCGGTTACCCGGTTTCCCAAGGAGGCGGAGCTGAGGAAGCACTGCATCTTCCGAGTGTTTTTTAAAGTCCCGGGGGATCTATAAAGGGCGGACAGCCCTTGAACAGGCTCACATTTTTGGGGCGGTGAACGCCCCCCCAAGAGACCCCTTCTTTGGAAGGTACATAGAGACGAGCTCCCTTCGACCATGGTGTCAGAGATGTAGTCTGACAAGTGTCAAGGTTTTTGGGCCCGAAGCTAAATATGCAGGAAGGACACAGCAGTGTTTGTCTGTGCGGAGCTCCCCAGGCAAGGACCCCCTGCAAAAACAGGAAAGGCAACGAAAACGAGGACGCCCCCCACCATCAAAAGAGGTGCGTAGGTGCGAGCGGAAGGTGGACGCCCTGGCACGTAACTCCCCCCCAAAAAACCGCCACGAGCACCCCCCCCCCCCGCCCGACCGTACCCATGACCGCGGATTGGCGTTTACCCAGCCCGCCACACCCCCCCACCCAGGGCTGCATGACGTCCCCAACCCCACGGGAACCCGCAACTGCCGGGGGGATTCCCCACCCTAGGAAACAGGCCACGGGAGAAACCAGGGGAAAAAAGACAGGATACGGCGAGGAAATAAAAAGCTCGGGCAAGAGATGCTAAAATGAAAAAAAGCCCCAGGCAAGAGATTTGAATTAAAAAAAAAATTGATAATGGAGAACAAAAGTGATCGGTAGACAGGGAAAAGTGCTTTTTGTGATGTGGGTGATGTTGAAAAACAATGAGGTCTCTGATTTATTATTCGCACGACAAAGTGAGGTGTAGACGGGAAAATGTGCGTTCTGATGATGTAGTGATTTTAAAAATTTTACGAATGAGGTTCTAAAATTATTTTTACGCATTGCTTTTGATGATTTTTTTGGATGTAAAAATACAATGAGGTCATCTAAAAAACGTAGACGGACCGTAAAAATGAGCTGACAAAGATGCAAAGGGAAAACGGCCGATCTGGGGACATCACCAGAAAATTTTACGGGGACGGATTTGCTTTTAGTATCAAAAAAGCGGAAAGGCGCCCAAACAGATAAATAAAAAAGATTAACACAGATACGTATCCCTACAAAAAATTTTGCAGACTAAAGAGTTTCACAAACAAAATTTGCCCAATCATTTTAAAAAAGGGGTGTGAGGGGGGGACGAAAACAAACTTTTTTTTCAGGGGAATATACGTGTGTCAACCGTAGAAATTAATAAATTGCTTTACTATTTTCAAAACAATAATTCGACGTATCTTTTACAAGACCCCTTAATCAGCCACTAGAATTAGAGGCTACCACCCCTGTACGAACAAGGAATACGGGCCCTTTTGATATGTCGGGGACACCATACACAAAAGTGGTGCAAAAATTTTAATGACAATAATGGGCAGATCAGCATTTAATATTCGAACAGCCCCAGGTTTTTCTCTCTATAATGTATCACAAGGTGTAAAAAGTTTAGACTGATTCACCCCCCAAATTTTCAGAATCACGGCAAAAATATCATGGGAGTTTTTAATGCTAGACATTGTTCTTTTGGGGAGATAGAAATGCAATGAAAATGCAAAGATTTTTCCGACATTTTTGGAAAACAGATTTTGACAATAGAAAGAAGGCAAACTCAGTGGCGGGGGCGGGTAGTTTATGTAATGGAAAGGGGATTTTTGTGATGGAAATCAGAAGCATCTTGAAACAGAGCTTCGTGACCACTTTGCAATTAACGAGTACGCTGTGAAATACCCATCAAAAAAAAAAATAGGGTAAAAATTTCTTCCCCCTTCCCTTTGGCATCACTTTAATCACTTCTATGCGGGTAAAAGTTACACAGAACAAGTTTTTGAAAAATTTTTTCCATGGACTTAAAACTGGTCATGATACTACAACACTTGGGGCCCAAGAAAACCTTGAAGAACAGCAACTCAAAAATGTCCAAACAACCAAGTGGGTCGTGACCCTACATTAAAAGGGAACAAAGCGGTTGGGAGCTTATGAATCTACAAGGGGAAAATTCCCCCCCCCCTGAAACCTTATTAAATTTTCTTAAGGCTAACAAAACCTACGGAATTAAAAATCTTTCAGAAATGATCCTTTGAACGTCCTAAAAAAAGCATTAAAAATAACACCTAAATGTCGGGGGTTTCTGGAAAAAAAAAAATAAAATTTCAGGCAAAAAAACAAAAACACCCCGCAGTTCCATATCCTCTTGCACAAGAAACTCCTTAGTCAAGGGTTTGGCATCCAAATTGGTCATTCCCACAAATATTCGGATCCCCTTTAGTAATCAAAATTGCCAAAAAATTTGCCTTTGAGATTGGATGTTCTGATACGCCCCCTCAGATTTGCTGAGATACTGAGTGGGAAAGAACAATGCATGAAAAAGGAAAAGCGTCCACCCCAGGGGGGATGGAATTACCCATAGGTCCCCCGCCTTTTAGCTCAGGTACCGGGGAAAACCCTTTTGCACCTATACGGGTTTAAATTTTTCACAAGGTATTTTGCTCACCCCCTGGACACGCGTCTAATCATCCCTAAAACCCAAATCAAACACTGATAAATACCGACCCTTTTTATTAACCCATTTTATCAAAGTTTAGAAAGGATAATTTTTAAAAACTCAGGCAGGGTTCGGTAAATATCTACAGACTGTACGGATTCCATCGGGGCGACACACAACATTGCTTTGCAGAGTACTTTTTACACTTAATCCAGGGAAAAACCCCTGTTTTTTTTGACCTTTAATCAGCTTTTGACATTGCAAACAAAGTTATCCCAGAAAAAATTAGAAACTTTGGATCCCGGGGAAAAAATGAACTGGGTTTTGAATGTATCTCTCGAAAAAGATCGCAAGTGTCCCGTTCAGGGGGGGGAGAAATTCCACTTTACAGTTTTTGAACTTGGGAGCCCCAGGGAGGGGTTCTCAGCCCTAGCTTTCAAAGTCCCCATGAAAGCTGGTGGGAGATATCCCCCTTGAGGATGGTGAATCCATATATGCATCTGATGACATATGCATCAAGCATATCACAAGAGAGGATGCAAATAATTTTTCGACAGAAACACGCAAAGGCTATGAGTGTGGGTTAGTCATTTCCGCTGGAAAAAATGGCTTCAAACCCATGATCATACCCCCCCCACTTTTTGCATGGGGCCCGGGCTTGACATATGCACAAAAATAAAAATCTTGGGGTGAATGTAAAAGATGCGACCTGGTCTTTCTCTAAAGAAGAGACTCTGGGAGAGTTGAAAACCTTTTAAAGTTTGTCAGAAGGAACGGGATCAATGTTAAACTCGCAGACGTTTACTTGGCTTTTATAAGGTCAGTTGTAGACTACCATCATGCACTGTTGCAGGTAAGGGAACAGAATTTGGTATTTGGAGGGGAGTGCAAATAACAGAGGGTTACCCCGGGACCCCAGAACAGCAAGGAAGTAAAAAGAGATCAGAAATTAAACTTCCCTCCCCTTTCTGAAGAATAAAAATTTTTTTTCCACAAAATTTGGGTCAAAAAATTTGAGGGAACCCCCGATCTCCAGTTTCCAAAAAAAAAAACTGCAACATAAAACACCAAGAGACTGAAAAAAAAACACACAAATCTCCATGAAAATTATAAAAAATCAAGTTCCCAATTAAATAAAAACCAAAAAGGGGCTCCATTCCACCTGGAAGAATTCAAAATTTATCGTGCCTTCCCTGTCTACCACAAAAAAAAAAGGGTGCATAAATGTATGTTGAAAAAA
Source organism: Penaeus monodon (assembly GCF_015228065.2). Lineage (NCBI taxonomy): Eukaryota > Metazoa > Arthropoda > Malacostraca > Decapoda > Penaeidae > Penaeus > Penaeus monodon. Next base: position 2,872 of record NW_023644308.1, on the reverse strand, counting down.
TTGCGCTAGCACGAAGGAACCACAGAAATTTTGGGTGATATGAAATTTGGGGTTACGCCGACGGATCCGTCAGTCGATATAAAGCTGGTTTTGGGTTGCGCTGTATACAAAAAAAGGTTACTACAACATCAAATTTTTATGAGAATACAAACTGGGCCGCATACACAAAAGGAGCTGGCAGGTTATCCTCGAACGGAATTTTAGTCAAAGGGGCTCTGGAGTTTTTCTTTACTCTCTCGGGCGCTAAATTTTCAAAAACAGGGGGCGATGAAGAAAATTTTGATTGCATTAAGCGTAAAAGAACCTAGCAACAGAGCGTAATTTAACATTCAATTTTTTATGGTACCATTCATGTTGGCATCCAAGCACGCCACGTAGCAAATTGGGGAAAAAGCCTGCAGCCCCAAAGGGTTTGTGAACATAGATCTTGGGAGCTCTTGCTAGGTTGCACATAATTGAAAAGTTTTCATAAGGAAGAATATTGATCTGAAACACTCAAAGGCTGACGCTGTACCCTAAGGGGACTACGATCATATGAGATGGCAAGCCTTTTCCCATGGATAGCACCAAAGCAAACCCAACAGTGTGAGTGGTTATTGCCAAAAAACGTTTTGGTTTTCAGAATGTACTGGCAATGCCGGTGCAAGAAGGCAGATGAAACTAGATGTTTAAATGTTAACAAAAAAACAAACAAGTGGGGCCTATATCTGGAAAAGTCATTGATACAGCCTTTTAGACCACCCAAAATGAGGTTTAAGAACTATGTGAATTTTATTTTATCTGATAATTGAAAAATTTCCCGTACTATACCCTAATTTACTATTTTAAAAACTACCGAAGCAATAAAAAGTGTTACCCAAAACAGTGGCAAAAGTAAAAGTAAAAATTTTTTATGATGTATGATTTATATTTCTATTTTACCTTGTAAAAATAGTAGTTCGACTTGTACAATGTCAGATATAAGAAAAAATAATCATGATTGCCCACCCCCTAGCGATACCCGGGGGTGGTAAATAAACTTACTTAACAACTTATCAGGGGATTTTACAAAATCCAGATCCCCGTGTTAACGTGCTTTGCGTCCAAACCAAAAAAAAAAACCCAAACCCTTTAAACCCCTGTGGGATTTATAATACGATCTTATATTCCCTAGCCGGGGGGCTAGCCCCGGAACCCCAGATAAAACCACGACCTTTTATCGCGAAACACCGAACTTTTTCTTCATTTCCGTCTATGGTCACAATGTTTGGTTTCTAATCCCCTTTTTTTACCATTGGGGCCTTGATCGGTTAAAATTCAGGATGTATAGGAAAAATGTTTTTTGCCCTGATACCCCAATAGGCTTTAAAAATGCCCCGGAATCGACGCACACTCAAAAATAAAACATCCCCTGGTGTTTTGAGTAATTCTTTGGGTGGGCCGTCAATCTCCCGGTGGAAAAAACGCACGGGCGCACAATGATATTTAAAAAATAGTGTAAAAATTACCAAAACACGTAAAAATGTATAAAAAAAGAAAAAAAGAACCCATTAGACATATGAAATTAAAAAAGGGGCCATGTTAATTACAAAAAAATTTTCGTTCTTCTTACAAGCGCGTAGTAATCTGGCATTTCCCGTTATATTAACGCCAATTTTTTTTTTTCCCTTTTTTTTTTTTTTTTTTTTTTTTTTTTTTTTTTTTTTTTTTTTTTGGGGGTTTTAACTATATGTTTCCTACCTTTTTTTTTATGCTTACGGAGGGCAATGCCATTTTCTCATCTCATGCTCACTCTGGTAACTTTACCCCCCCTTTGTTTTAAAAAAACATACATAGACGATTTTTGTTCATGTTTTTTCAAAACACCCATCACATGTCAACTGTTCTACATCCCTTAATGACCAAACCCAACATTAAGTTTACCCGATATTTAAAAAAAAAACCAACTTTCCTTTTTGATACGCCTATCACCCAAAAAAAACGGCGCCTGTACACTAAAAGTTTACGAAAACCTAGACCTAAAACAAACCAAATATAACAAATTTTCCACATCCGGACGATTTAAGTTTTTAGCGTTCGAAAAAAATTCGGAGTTTCTAAATATTATTCCCCAGATAAAATTTAAAATAGTTTTCACGAAATAACCAACTATCAACACTTTTAAAGAAGAAGAGCTTTGTCCGGGCCTTTCCAAACATTGCATATATGTTTAATTGTCCTATGTAAATGGAATTGGATCAAAAACTGTGGGTTTAAACAGAATTCTCGAACATATGAGGAAAACCATAAAAACACCACCTCTGACAAACCCCCCGGGGTTCTCGCAATACTCAAAATTCACACACGAACCCACCCTACACTCACGTGATTTTTAAAGTTCGTTTACATTGCCCAAAAGACTCGACCCAATCTCGGAACTTTGTTTTTTCACAAGTAAAACCCCGCGTTTAAAAATCTCAACAGCCACCAATTATTTACGGTTTTTAATTACGTGACCCTAATTACTTTTTTAGTTGTTTATGGGAGTTTTTTTTTTTTGGTCTTTAGTTTTTACATACGTTTTTCTCTATTGTTCCCTCCATTTTTTTTTTGTTTTAATTTTTTCAATTTTTAAAAACTTTTTAAAGTTATTTTTGTCTGGGCTGGGGTCCCATATATTATTTTGTTTTTTTTCCTTTTTGTAGCATGAGGAGGAAAACGGGTTGTCTTTTAAAAGTTTCTTAAAAATATAAGTATATAAATTTTATATAATAATAATATATATATATAAATATAATTAATTGTGGGGGTGGGTGTGGTTGGGTGTGTGTGTGTGTGTGTGTTTTTGTGTGTGTGTGTTTTGTTTTTGTGTGTTTTGTTTTTTTTTTTTTTGTGTATTTATATAAATAAAATA
>NW_023644306.1:0-8730 GCF_015228065.2 Penaeus monodon | reverse complement strand
ATAATAATTAATAAAATAAAATAAAATAAAAAAATAAAAAAATTTTTTATAAATTTTTTTATTTTTATTTTTTATTATTAAAATTTTTATTTTTTTATATCGTTTTTAAAAATTAAAATTAAAAAATTTTTAAAATTTTTTTTCAAAAAAAATTTAAAAAAATTAAATTAAGGAAAAATTTAAAATTTTTTTTGATAAAAAAAATTAATAATAAAAAAAAAAATAATTAAAAAAAAAATAAAAAAAAAACAAAAACCAAAAAAACAAAAAAAAAGAATAAATAAAAAATAAAAAATTTATATATAGGGGTTGGGGGGTGTGGTGGTGTGGGTGGGTGTGGTTTGTGTGGGTGTGTGGGGGTTGGGGTTTTTTTTTTTTGGAAATTATAAATAATTAATAATATTAATATAAAAAGGGGAGATCAAACAAAAAAAAAATTCATTAAAAAAGAGATTAAAAAGATAAGAATAAAAATAGAATTAAAAATTATAATATATATAAAAAATTATATAAGATATATATATAATATAATATATAAAAATATTATTTTTTTTATTGTTATAAATATAAAAAATATATAAATTAAAAAAATATTATATATATTTATATTAATAAAATTATAGGAATATAATTTAATATAAGAAAAATTAATAATAAAATTTAAAATATATAATATATATAATATTTATATAGATATAATATATATATATATATATATTAATATAAAATTAAAATATATATATATATATAAATAATTTATATAATTAAATATATAATATATATATATATATATATAAATATATAGAATAATATAAAAAAATAACACAATACAACAAAAAAAAAAAAACCAAAAAAATATAATATAGTATAAAATTATATAATATATATATATATATATATATAATTATATAAAATAATATAAATTTTAATATTATTAAAATATAGATAATAGTTTTAATAAAATATATATATACTATATATAATATATATATAATATGTTATAATAAATATATAATATAATATTATATTAAGATAAAATATTATAAATATATATAATAATATTTAAATATTATATATATATATATAATATATCTATAGAATATATATGCTGAATATAATAAAATATATATATTATATATAATATATTACATATATATATATATATATATTATAATATATAATATATATTGTGATGGGTATGAGATTACTCAAATATCCACACACAGAAAAATAAAAAGGTTGGTGTCAAAAAACACCCTGATAGAGGGGGGAAAGGGCAAGTTCGAGATATGAAAATGAAAATAGTTCGTGGAACAAAAAAAAAAAATTAGTTAGTAATATGTCGAATATTGTATTAAAATCTTTTTACTTATTAATTTTTTGTTTTTTTTTGTTTTATATATATATATATATATTTTTTTTTTTTTTTCTTATAATATTATATGACATGAGGGTTACTGGTATATGCAAGAGAATCATGGGTAGGTATTACTTGCTTGTTTTCCTTACAACTCGCCTGTAGGTATGCAATAGCACGCTCCAGGGTTATTTGGGAACATACACATTCCGGCGACGGTAACGTATACGGGATAAATGTAGGTTTCGTGGAACGGGCTGAGGGGGGGAAATGCATCAAACGTTGCAAAGTAGCCATCTGTAGAGAGATTATACTAGGAAGAGAAATGTTATAGGATGGCAATGACACCGACATGCATTGCAGGTAGGAAAGGTATTCATTGCAATCTTTCCCTTTTGTATGTATGGGGGCTGTAATAAATAAGGATAGGGAAATCAGTTCACCTGAGGCTGGAAAACAAAAGCACCTGTAGAAACAATCAGGTTATGCTTGTTACACATAAACTGTAGTTGTAGTAGCCTTGAGTAAAATAATAAGGTAATGGTCGGAGATGAGAACCACGAATTTCAGAGATATGTGCACTGACCTATAATGTTATGGTTGTAATGAGTGCCCTGAGCAAGATCGCCATATTTGTGTCAAGTGCAGAAGCGATAAAGTGCAAAAAAATGTGCGAGGAGTGGTCTTTGCACAGTTAATCTAGATCTGCTGGTGGGATAGAAATAAGCCTGGCCGTGAAGGATTTAGGATGAGTGAATGTTGTGTTTAAAGTGAAGGTTTTATTTGTTTGTATGGGAATGGGTGAATGAAATAAGCCGCGAGGTAGTTTCAGGGAGAGTGGAAGAATACAGAGACGGAAATTGTGAAGGTAAGACTTTAGAGTAGAGTAGAACTGAATCGTTGCCTTTAGAGGAAAAAGAGGCTTAACCTTAACAGAGGAGATATTGTTGAGAATAGGCGTATGCCTAGGGGTAGGGCATGGCGGTCGGCAGACGACCAAAGTGAAGAATGATAAGCCGAAGGTAGTAAGGATATGAAGATAAAAATCAATTAGTCTTCGGTCGGACGGGGAGAATAGTACCTTGAGCAATCTTTAGAACGCGAAATGAGACCAAATTGTTCACATGACTTAGCATTTATGTAGGCCTTGTTGTCGTAGCATTAATTACTCTAAATGGACCTCAAAATCTAGAGCAGCTTGACTTAATATTGAGTTGCTGGTGACTTTCAAATACTAGTGCTCCAACTCAATTTCCTTGGGATGGCAACTTTGTATTGAAATGACAGTATTTATCCTGGAGTAGTAAAATGCTTCTTTGTGATCTGAAGATTGACGTTCATTTAAAGATATTCATCATAATTACATTATATGAAGAACTGATTCCATCAAAGAGGTCATAGGGTAGTCTTATCCCTCATATAAAAGAAAATGTGGGTCACCTAAGGGAGAATGGAATGTACTATTAATACAAGGAATGGGTTGTCAATAGTGATTCATCCCATATGTCCGATGTCGCATCACAAGCCGAATATAATTAATGAGAGGATGGAGGAGTTGAGCCTTTGTAATACCATTACTTTGTGGGAGGGTAAGAGAATGTTAACACGAATTACATCATGATATCACTTAACTCTCCATGACTGGTTATGAAAATTCAGTCCGTATCAGTAGAAAAAATGCATGGGGGTGAATATCTGAGACAGAATTCATGGAAAAGCATGGCAACAACATTTGCTGATTGTTGTGACGGGGACTAGTTCACAAAAACGAGTGAAGTTACAATGAGACTAAAATATAACGATTTCCATTGCGAGAAAGGTAGAAAACCTTTGACAATGTGTCACAAAGAGACCTCTGGAAGGAAGGATACTGGAATGTTCATATTACAATGCATGGCTGGGTCACTGTATTCTTTTGTAATATGGGCATTGTCTTGCAAGAATGAACATGCTCACAACTTGCTAATGAGGTGTGGAAAAGGAAGCGTTGCTGATCTAGGAAGTGCCTATACTTACAACATGTGCAGTTCTTTCATTCAGGAAAAGAGGAAAGGATTCACCTTCAAGATATCAGGAAAACGACAAGTTTACGAGATGCCTTGAGCTTCTTGTCCAAATCGAGGACTTGTGCAAAGTAGCCGTTAGCATCGAGACAATGACTACTCGAACATGTCTGCTAGTGGAGGTATTTCATTCCTCTAAGGGGCTGAATAAAGGGCCGTACAGATTAATCATTACGTTGCAACAGCGGATCTCGTCGTCCGTGGGGGTTCCATGGGAGGTACGGTGGAGCAGCCAAGCCGGGAGGGTACAGAAGAATGTGGTCCAACGGCGACCCCTTAAATGTGCAGCGGATCTCGTCCTCGAAGGATCCTCACGGAGGCGCGCAGTATTACCAAGACGGTGCAAGTCAGAGAATCATCTGCGGGACGGCAAAGGTGGGCGGGAGCTAGATTCAAGCAAGGTTGTGAGGTAAGAGAGGGGAGCATGATTAGCGTGTCCGAACATTTTGCTCCTGGGTAAATAAACAAAATGGTGACGTCAAATCTGCTAGAACTCAATTGCGCGGGCCCGTCGTCCATGAGGGGTCCCTACCTTTAAATATGGATGTGAGGGAATGATCAGTGTGCACTTCTATCGAGATCCCAAGATAGCTCTCGAAAGTGACGGAGGGCCATGTGATACTTAGTAGTTCACGGTCAGTCGTAGATAGCGTTCTCGCTGAATTGAGGGCGCGACTTGCAAAAAGCCAATGGCTGCGTTTTTACAGAAGGCCATGTTTCTGTGGAAGTACTGCTGAGCCCGATGTTTGAGGCATCAGTGGTAGAGGACAAAAGGCAAGCTGAAACGGGGGAAGGCTAAGAGTGGAGCCTTAATAATTGCGGATTAAGAGTTGTAAAGGTGGTTTTTCTCGTTCTGTCCACTGCCAAATAGAAATCCTTTTAAGGAGAGTAAGCGGTGTCGCGAGGGACCTGTAATCTTGAAATGAACGGCCTGTAAAAACCTGAAAGGCCGAAAAATGATCTCAATTCCTTCGGGTCTTAGGTGTGGAAGTCGGCAATGGCTTAACTTTTGAACATTAGGTGCAATTACCTTTAGATGACAAGGTATGGCCTAAGAATTCTAACTTAGATTGAAGAACTGAACAATGGCTAGCGTTGAATAGTTAATCCTGCAGTTGATAGCCTATTGGAAAAAAACTGGATGCAATTATTCTCGGTTCAGAAAGGGGGAGGCGAGCAAATTAAAATACATTTAAATACACGATCGTAATTAATCCTGATAGGACAAGTGACATTAATCTGCTAAATGTAAGAGGGGAATTGCGAAGGCCAACAGGCCATACAAAATTCAAAGTGTTCCTATGAGTGAGAAAGCCGTATATGGGCACGCTCTCAAGCCACCAGGACTTGCAGGAAGCCTTTAGCAAGGTCAATAGTTGAAAAATCTATTATTAGAGCAAGTCTTGTAACAGCAATTACGATTAGAATGGATGGATTCGGGCACTGTTATTTTATTGCAACTTGCGATAGTTTCGGCCCACGGGCGGAAAGTGTTATCCTTTCTTGGAAACAAGGATGAGGGGGAGGCAGAGGTGAATTGTTGGTGAATAAGAGTCATGTCCAACATTGTTTAACCTACTTTCCAAGCCCTGTAGCTTGAATGAGGATCTTATAACTTGATATGTATGGAAGGCTAGCATCAAGCTCGAGCGGTAATGGAGTGTTGAAGTAATGTTTGTTTTTTCTCTGATAGGACGGTCCTTGGTTGCAGTACGCTTGGGATTTTTAACAAGTTAATCAAAAGATCAATCCGTCATGAAAATCTAACTTTGCTTCAGAAACATGATCAGAGCTTGTCTCATCAGGGGAGGATAATGTTGCAGTGGGCAGAAAAAACAGGGGAGGAGCAGGTAAATAAATTCGCAGAGAGGCAAGTCTGTGAATCATAGGAGATTCAGGTACACCGCGTTAATAGTCATGGGACGAGGGTCAGATTAAATACATGCACCTGAACACTATATCAGTAATATATACAAGGAAGTAATGTTGCCAAACTTTTACTCGGGTATTATCAAGGTAATATCAAGCAGTACCAGGAAGGAGAGTGAGTGCAGAGAAGAGGGGACTATGTGATGTGTGACTTCATAGATTGTCAAGTGCGGTGGAAGGGGTCGGTATGGTCATAGGCAAAGGGAGTCCTTAATCAGGTAATTGACCATTAAAAGTAATGCTATTAGCGAGGGGAGAGGTAATTCCGGTACGGTATAAGAAATCCGACCCAACAAGATTCTTCTACGACAAAAACTTGTGAGCAAAAAATTCACTACAAGAGAAATGTTAAGGGAACTTTGTTGCCTAAAGCTGATATCTTATCTCTGTTATCCACAAAATGGGTTGACATCTAATGATAATTCGAAATTATGCAAAAGTATCCAACGAGACCAAAGAACAAGAAGATACCCTGTTAAGAAGAAATATGCAGGCTTGCCATTTAATATAGATGGAAGCATGGCGATGAGTGATATCATTAGGGATGCAACTAATTGAAGACAATGGAGTGTTCCGGTATTGTTGCGTGTCGGGTGTTTTTGGCTTTTCCTAAAAAAATGGCGGTTTGCTGCGTGCCGAGAATCTGTACGTTTGACTTCACCTGGTCTGGGAACGCCGAGCAGTGAGCCCATGGATGTGAGGGCGTGCCATGATAAGGGCAGTATGAGTCGAATAACATGAGTCGGCACCGGACCTTTTGCCACAAACAGTGAAAACACGATCCTGTCCGGTGCCAGGGTTGTGACACAAGGTTGTTTGTCTCGGGAACATGAGGTGAGTTAGATGACGGGGGAAAATGAGTTTAGTCCGTATTATATTGTGAGGGGTGTTGGTTTGGACTGTTGTGCGTCTAGTGTCATTGTTGTGGAACGCGGGTTAGGGTTGCGTTGTGTTTGTTCGTGTGGTTGTTTGGTTTTTGTTTTGGTGTGTTCGCCTTAGTAGTGTGAAGCCTGGCATTGGGGACCGATACAGTGGGATCCTTCTCTCTGATTGAACTTGGCAAATGCGCCGGTAACTAAAGTTAAAATCGGGATCCTCACAAGATTCCCAAACTGCTCTGTACAGATAGGTAACAAGCAACTAGGATAGATTTCACCATAACGTCAAGGAGGAGACTGATGTTCGTGAACAAGGATTTAATGTGGAGGTCACGGTGTGACTCCATTTTGAAACTTGACCCGAAGTGTTGATAAAATCGAATGTCTTGACAAAGAAGCAGGCTTTAAATGAATAAGTCTCGTAAACTGGAATATGATGACTTTTAACATCTAAGGATTTGAACAAGATCTAAAATACGTACGTAAGGTGGTTCGTCGGCTTATTGGTGTAATCTAACGTAATTTAACGTAACCTAACCGAACTGCATACTCAAACTATCGATTACTTAAACCTACACCTAAGGTAAAATTCACATGTAAACTAACCTAGCCTAATAAGGTAAACTTGCTTTCCTAAACCTAAAGGAACATGAATGTGGGAAACGTGAATCACATTTCATATCACATCAGTTTATGCATCATCCTCATCCTAAACATCATCAACACAATCACAATCTCATCATACTCAGCAAATCATCCAATCCACAAAATACTATCATTCATCAATCTCAATCATCTCCAGCATAATCATCATCATCATCATCATCATCATCATCATCATCAGTCTATACCCGGCCCCCCATTCCCCGTCCGTCCTCCTTCTCCATCCTCCTCCTCTTCTCCTCCACGTTACTCTCAGGTCCCCCTTCCTTGTCTTCCCTTACACTGCACTCTATATCTTCGTTCCCTCTCTTCCTCAACCTTCTCACTCCTTCCACTTCTATATTTCTTCGTTTTCCACCCTTCCTCTCTCTCGCTCTCCTCCTGACGTTCTTTTCTTCCAATTATATTGTTATTATATATATATGTATAATATATATTATATATAGTATAGGTATTATTATGTGTGGGTGTTGTGTGTGTTGTGTGTGTGTTGTGTGTGATTGTTGTGGTGGTTGTTGTGTTGTGTGTTGTTGTTGTGTGTGGTGAATTGTTTTATATATTTTTTAAAATTTGATTATATATATATAAATTTTATATTATATATAAAATATTTTAAAATTTTAATTATTAATATATATATAAATTTCTAATTATAATATTATAGGGTATATCTATCTATCTACTATCCATATTAAAAATAAAATAATTATAATATATAGTTTATGCATAAATATTTGAAATTAAATTTACATATATGGGGTGTTTTTATCTATGTTATATGTAAATCATAGATATGTATGTATATGTTATTAATAATATAAATTATATATATATAAAAATTTTAAATAAATTTAAAAATTAAATTTAAAAGTGGGTTTTTGTGGGTTTTTGTTTTTTTTTTTTTTAAAATAAAAAAAAATTTATAAAAAAAGTCCCCAAACAACAAAAAAAAAATTTTAAAATTTTTTTTAAAAAGAAAAAAATTTTTAAATTTAAAAATAAAATAAAACATTTTTACCCAAAAGAATATTTTCCCAAAATGGGAAACTTAAAACCAAATAATTTTTTTTAAATTTTACTAAAATTTTAAAAAATTTTAAAAAAAATTTATAAAATTTTTAAAATAAAATTTTTTAAAAAAAAAATTTAAAAAGAAAAAAAATTTAAAGGGGAAAAATAGAAAAAATTCAAATATTTAAATTTACTTTTTTTTTTTACAACCAAAAAATTAATAAATTTATTTTTAAAAATAAAAATTTTTAAAATTTAAAAAAATTTTTTATTTAAATTTTTTTTTAAAAATTTTTTTTAAAAATATAAAAATTTAAATTTATAAAAAATTTTATAAAATTAAATTTTTAAAAAAACTTTTAAAAAAATTTTTTAAAAAAAATATTTTTAAAACCCAAAAAAACCCAAAAAAAACCCAAACCCAAAAAAAAAACAAAAAACCCCAAACCAAAAAACCCCAAAATTTTTAAAAAAACTATAATTATAAAATTATTTAAAAAAATTTTTTTTTTTTTTAAAAAAAAATTTTTAAAAAATTTTAACAAAAATTTTCCCCAAAAAACTAGTAAAAAATGAGTGACAAATTTTAAAAAAATTTAAAAAATCAATTTTTTTTTTTAATAAAAAAAAATTTTTAAAAAAAATTTATTTTTAAAAAATTTTTAAATTTTTAATTATTATAAAATTAAATAATTTTTAAAATTTAAAAAAATTTAAAAATTTTTTAAAAAATTTTTTAAATTAAAAAATAAAAATTAATAAAAATTAAAAATTAAAAATTAAATATAAATTTTAAAAATTTTAAAAATAAAATTAAAATAAAATAATT
>NW_023644305.1:0-7500 GCF_015228065.2 Penaeus monodon | reverse complement strand
AATCAGAGACATGCCCTTGTTTAAAGCCGCAGGATCTCGTTGAGAGCTGATGTCTCCGTGCACTTTCTTTCTCGAGATCGCGCTCCTGCGGGATCATTCCACATCTCGTTCCTGGGTGATCGATGCAAAGGGACGCGTTCTTTTTGCATTTTTCATCGCCTTTATTCGATAGCGAGCAGGGAAGCAACTTTTTTCTTGTCGGTGTTGTAAAGCCTTACTGTATAGACGTTCCTATTGTACCTTTGTCACGATGAATTTTATCACGTTAAATAGGCCAGAAGGGCTGTAGCGAGTGTATGGGTAAATGCCAGCAGATTAGTAGACGTGTACCCTTTCTTCACGATCGTGTGATTTGTTGTATTGTGGGCTGAGTATTCTATGATGAAATTGCTTATGTAATTCGACTCTCAAGAAGCATCGGGAATCATCATCCGCGAAGAACAACATTGAGACAGTTGGTACAGTTCGCAAAGGGGACACACTTGTAGGGTAAGAAGACTTTAATGTGGTTATATTGTGAGGTCAGGCGTGGTACTCATGCTTTGCTTCCCGGGGATTCTCGTAGCTTTCGCCCCAACGTTTGCAATGACGGAGTGTAAACTTAACTCATAACTCGGGGATCAGAGATGCACCAAGCGTTGTACATTTCCTTGCCAGCTTTATCTAAAAAATGATGAGTCGGAGTTCACTCTCTACCGCGTTTTCTTTGGGCAACTTCGCACCTAACAAAGCGTTATGCAAATGAAGCACATGGTGCCACTACGCACCTAACATAGTTTGTTGCTAGTCTGTAAACTCTGAAGCGTTCCTGATTTTTTTTTCTTCAGCCGAAGTTTTAGAAGTGTCGAGTCGACTTGGCACGGATGTTTTCCCTCGGCGTCCTGGCGGGAGTACCCCATCAGTCGAGAGGAAAAATCGGCGGCTTGTGAGTGCTCCCCCTGGCGATCGACCCTCCCCCCGTACCGTTTTCGTTAAGCTCATTGCCGTTGAATATGATATAGGGAAGTGGAACACCGAAGATAAGCGGATCTGATCTCACTCAAAGTCAGAGGATAATTCAGAAACCATGATAATTATAAAATAAAATAAAACAAGTGTGAGTATCACTTTCTATGAAGGTCGGTGGTGTATTCTTTTCTATACAACATAAATTACACAGCATCTGTAGCAGAACGACCCTGAAACAGAATAGAACCTACACAAGTGTCAGACAGTGAGTTCTATCATATATTTAATTTGCTATAAGAATACATAATCTCAAACCTCAGATTAGTCCATAGGCCTAGTCATTCTCCAGAAGTAACCACCCGTAGGCCTTCATGTCTAATATCAGGGACATTGACAATACCACTATGTACTCCAACAGTCTGCCTCTTCAAAAATGTAAACAAGCCAACCTGGTAGGCTGCATATTTCTTCAGGCGAGGTGTGTCAGTGATGCCTCGCCAACCTATTACTATCCCTTCATTTTCTCACATGTATTTAGCATGACTGTAAGTAGACTCAGATGACCCATTTGTCGCCATTGCACGTAAGCGGGAAAGTAGCTTGTATTAATCAGATGTGCCATCCTGTTATGAGAAACCCTGATAATAATCCCAGTAGGCTTATGCTGAGGAAACATTGTGACACTCTTGTCTTATTTGACATTGAAAAAGTATAAGAAACTAGAAAGTATACATAGTAGAGAAGACGTCACGTAACACTTACCGAATGCAGAATTCAGTGAAAGTGGATTCTTGGTCAACGACTGAAGTTTAATCTATAAAAAGAATCTTCAGTAGTGCGTGCTAATAGGTCAACAGCGGGGACGTCATTTGGATGCTTAAAAAGTAGTTCAGAAGGGACAACACGTTGAATGTAACATTATGGAGCCCATTTCCATCGTGACTGGATTGAAGAGGCCTCTAGTCTCCCTGCGCCATGGACTATGGATCACAATTGAAGGTGAGACCGAATCTTAGAAGAATATAGCATGTATTACACCAAGACTGAATTTAAGAAGTGTGAAGCCCAGTCACATCAATACGAAGAACTGTAGCACACGCGATTTCATTCATATTGATAAAGGATTGGTATGCATTTAACAGTTGTACAAAGCAGAACCAACTCTTTCCACAACCGACGGGCAAGCTTTGAAGTTGCGACAGACAAAGAATGACACGCTGAGCATCCTTTTGTACGCCGGAGGTAGTCGGAAGTTGAAGAATTGTATGTAAACAAAGTGAAAAAAGAAGAAAAAAATCCCAGTGTTGCGGAGTCTTTTCAGAGCACCAGATAAGCTTCCAGGTAGCCGTATAGATGAAAGAGCACCAGAGCATAAGCTAGTTTAATCAGGTGTGGAAAGGAAGACTGTCGAATGTTTAGACTTGACAGAGGAGCATTGCAGCATCACTAGATAGAGCAAAATCCGAAAGGGAAAGTGACGCGCATGTTGACATGTGGATTTGAGAGAGGAGTACCGGTATAAAGCGTCGAGAAAGGGATGGGATTGAAATCCAGGGAATTAGTTGATGCAGGTATTTGCACCTGGAGGGGGGGGGGGGATTGCTGGGACAAGTACCAAAGGGAATGCAAAGGATGAGTTTGAAGTCAGACTGAGCATGCGGGAGAGAGAGAGAGGTTCAGTGAGCAGGGAAGACCGGACAGACGCACAGCGCGCAGAGAATATTAAGTGGACATGCACAGTAATAAAGGAATATAGGTTAGGCGATTATTCAAGGGAGGGTTAAGTCGGGAAGAATAGTGAGGAAGAAAGACGAGGGTGGAGAAATGATGAACAAGGTAGAATTGAAGAAAAAAAATCGTAATGTATGCGAAAAGGATGGAAAACCAATGAAATATGGAATAGGTCTACCAGAACCATAGATGATAGATGGCATGGCAATGTAAGAGGTGGAGGTGGGACAGCAAAAAAAAAGAAAAACAAAAGAAAAGATAAAAAAATATGTATATATAATATATATATATATATATATATATATATATATATATATAGTATAATATATATATATATATATATATATATATATATATATATATATATATATATATAGTATAATATATATATATATATAATATATATATATATATATATATATTATATATATAATATATATATTATATATACATATTTTTTTATCTTTTCTTTTGTTTTTCTTTTTTTTTGCTGTCCCACCTCCACCTCTTACATTGCCATGCCATCTATCATCTATGGTTCTGGTAGACCTATTCCATATTTCATTAGTTTTCCATCCTTTTCGCATACATTACGATTTCTTTTCTTCAATTCTACCTTGTTCATCATTTCTCCACCCTCGTCTTTCTTCCTCACTATTCTTCCCGACTTAACCCTCCCTTGAATAATCGCCTAACCTATATTCCTTTATACTGGCATGTCCACTTAATATTCTCTGCGCGCTGTGCGTCTGTCCGGTCTTCCCTGCTCACTGAAACTCTCTCTCTCTCCCGCATGCTCAGTCTGACTTCAAACTCATCCTTTGCATTCCCTTTGGTACTTGTCCCAGCAATCCCCCCCCCCCCTCCAGGTGCAAATACCTGCATCAACTAATTCCCTGGATTTCAATCCCATCCCTTTCTCGACGCTTTATACCGGTACTCCTCTCTCAAATCCACATGTCAACATGCGCGTCACTTTCCCTTTCGGATTTTGCTCTATCTAGTGATGCTGCAATGCTCCTCTGTCAAGTCTAAACATTCGACAGTCTTCCTTTCCACACCTGATTAAACTAGCTTATGCTCTGGTGCTCTTTCATCTCTACGGCTACCTGGAAGCTTATCTGGTGCACTGAAAAGACTCCGCAACACTGGGATTTTTTTCTTCTTTTTTCACTTTGTTTACATACAATTCTTCAACTTCCGACTACCTCCGGCGTACAAAAGGATGCTCAGCGTGTCATTCTTTGTCTGTCGCAACTTCAAAGCTTGCCCGTCGGTTGTGGAAAGAGTTGGTTCTGCTTTGTACAACTGTTAAATGCATACCAATCCTTTATCAATATGAATGAAATCGCGTGTGCTACAGTTCTTCGTATTGATGTGACTGGGCTTCACACTTCTTAAATTCAGTCTTGGTGTAATACATGCTATATTCTTCTAAGATTCGGTCTCACCTTCAATTGTGATCCATAGTCCATGGCGCAGGGAGACTAGAGGCCTCTTTAATCCAGTCACGATGGAAATGGGCTCCATAATGTTACATTCAACGTGTTGTCCCTTCTGAACTACTTTTTAAGCATCCAAATGACGTCCCCGCTGTTGACCTATTAGCACGCACTACTGAAGATTCTTTTTATAGATTAAACTTCAGTCGTTGACCAAGAATCCACTTTCACTGAATTCTGCATTCGGTAAGTGTTAAGTGACGTCTTCTCTACTATGTATACTTTCTAGTTTCTTATACTTTTTCAATGTCAAATAAGACAAGAGTGTCACAATGTTTCCTCAGCATAAGCCTACTGGGATTATTATCAGGGTTTCTCATAACAGGATGGCACATCTGATTAATACAAGCTACTTTCCCGCTTACGTGCAATGGCGACAAATGGGTCATCTGAGTCTACTTACAGTCATGCTAAATACATGTGAGAAAATGAAGGGATAGTAATAGGTTGGCGAGGCATCACTGACACACCTCGCCTGAAGAAATATGCAGCCTACCAGGTTGGCTTGTTTACATTTTTGAAGAGGCAGACTGTTGGAGTACATAGTGGTATTGTCAATGTCCCTGATATTAGACATGAAGGCCTACGGGTGGTTACTTCTGGAGAATGACTAGGCCTATGGACTAATCTGAGGTTTGAGATTATGTATTCTTATAGCAAATTAAATATATGATAGAACTCACTGTCTGACACTTGTGTAGGTTCTATTCTGTTTCAGGGTCGTTCTGCTACAGATGCTGTGTAATTTATGTTGTATAGAAAAGAATACACCACCGACCTTCATAGAAAGTGATACTCACACTTGTTTTTATTTTATTTTATAATTATCATGGTTTCTGAATTATCATCTGACTTTGGGTGAGATCAGATCCGCTTATCTTCGGTGTTCCACTTCCCTATATCATATTCAACGGCAATGAGCTTAACGAAAACGGTACGGGGGGAGGGTCGATCGCCAGGGGGAGCACTCACAAGCCGCCGATTTTTCCTCTCGACTGATGGGGTACTCCCGCCAGGACGCCGAGGGAAAACATCCGTGCCAAGTCGACTCGACACTTCTAAAACTTCGGCTGAAGAAAAAAAAAATCAGGAACGCTTCAGAGTTTACAGACTAGCAACAAACTATGTTAGGTGCGTAGTGGCACCATGTGCTTCATTTGCATAACGCTTTGTTAGGTGCGAAGTTGCCCAAAGAAAACGCGGTAGAGAGTGAACTCCGACTCATCATTTTTTAGATAAAGCTGGCAAGGAAATGTACAACGCTTGGTGCATCTCTGATCCCCGAGTTATGAGTTAAGTTTACACTCCGTCATTGCAAACGTTGGGGCGAAAGCTACGAGAATCCCCGGGAAGCAAAGCATGAGTACCACGCCTGACCTCACAATATAACCACATTAAAGTCCTCTTCCCCTACAAGTGTGTCCCCTTTGCGAACTGTACCAACTGTCTCAATGTTGTTCTTCGCGGATGATGATTCCCCGATGCTTCTTGAGAGTCGAATTACATAAGCAATTTCATCATAGAATACTCAGCCCACAATACAACAAATCACACGATCGTGAAGAATGGGTACACGTCTACTAATCTGCTGGCATTTACCCATACACTCGCTACAGCCCTTCTGGCCTATTTAACATGATAAAATTCATCGTGACAAAGGTACAATAGGAACGTCTATACAGTAAGGCTTTACAACACCGACAAGAAAAAAGGTTGCTTCCCTGCTCGCTATCGAATAAAGGCGATGAAAAATGCAAAAAGAACGCGTCCCTTTGCATCGATCACCCAGGAACGAGATGTGGAATGATCCCGCAGGAGCGCGATCTCGAGAAAGAAAGTGCACGGAGACATCAGCTCTCAACGAGATCCTGGCGGCTTTAAACAAGGGCATGTCTCTGATTTGGAATCAAAACATTTAAATCAACAATATTAGTACGGTGCCCTTACCTCGGCAATTAGGTACTCAGAAATGGAATTGTCGACTTTGTTTTAGCGAATCGCCATGTGGTATCACAGTCAAAAACATTAATACTACGACATTGGAAAGAAAGTCTTGTGACAGCAACCAATGTAAGGATATCACTGATTACTGTTCACCCCTGCCATCAACACTAACCACGAAACGCCACGGGCATTTTTCATCATTTAACATCCGAGATTCTTCGTCCACGCAGGACCATGTGAGAGCACAAGCAAGCATCGCGTGAAAGTTGCCTAGTTTAGGTGATCTGGGTTAGATAAACAGGCTTGTGTCAAAAGAATGTTAGTGCCATCAACAAATCCCATTCCGAGAATAATAATGAATAGGATGTTTACATAGGAACAAAAATCCTCTTGTCTGACAATCCCACGATTGCAGTCCGAGGAGCACCACAGAAAGATTAAAAGCAAATAATAATGTGAATGGTGTGGTGAGAAGCAGATCTAGCCAGACAAGACCATACGATGGTTGGCTACACAGCATTGTGCAACGTCAAGCGCCGACAGGATTATGCAAGGGTGGTTAATTATGCGAGAGCTGGCATGAAAGCAGGCATGAGGGGCTACCTAGACGGGTTCCTCCTGCTGCACACGTCTCTACCTTGCATTTCATTCTATACGAGCCCAGCCTGTGTGTGTGTGTGTGTGTATTAGTGTATATATATCTATGTCTGGATATATATATATATATATATATATATATATAATATATATATATATATATATATATAAATATATATATATATAAATATATATATAAATAATATATGTAATATATATATATATATATATATATATATATATATACACATAAACATGCATACATACACATATGTATATATGTTTACAAATTGCGAGAGAGGGTCTGAAGAGCTAGGAGATAATGGAGGAGTGGGAATAAAGTCCGGATGGAGCGGAGAACGCGAGAGCAGGATAAGAGGGATTCAGATCCTCGACATTAATCTACAGTGTTATGGCGTGACGTCTCTGTACAAGGCTTTAGGCCGCAGTATATTTTCCTTTGACCATACGACGTTTTAAACTCCCATAGATCATTCCTAAGAAAAAAAAATCTGATTTTCTATTTTTTCTTCTTTCGTTTTTTCCTCATGATATCCCAATAGTGTACGAGGATATTAGCATTGTACAGGTAAAAATTATGGAGGTGTAACTAATCGTCCACAATTGGCTGCGGCTCGCATGCAGGGAATGTACAGGGTGAACACCTGCCACGATGCTCGGGCCAGGCTCCCCCATGCATCTCCCGCTCCCCCCGCCATGCTTCAACATCCATTATTATAAATCTGGAAACAGCGGAGAGGCATGCTTTATTGCACAA
>NW_023644304.1:0-8731 GCF_015228065.2 Penaeus monodon | reverse complement strand
AGCCCGGGGGGTCCCCCCTTTGGGCATGGGCCCCCCCAACAAAGGGGCTTGCTCCCTTCCCCAATTTTTTCCCCCGGGAAAACTGCTCTGGCTATACGGGAGGGGGAGGGTAATAATGCCATAGTCGACATCGATGAAGGTGGCCGTCGAATTATATGTATATATATATAATTTTATATATATATAATTTTAAAATTATATTAACATTAATATATATATATATATAATAAATAATATATATGATATACATATTTTAAATATAATATAAAATATATAATATATATAAAATATATAAATATAAAATATAATATATAAAATATATTATTTATTTTAATTAATTTTTTTATTTAAGTATAATATATATATATATATATATGTAAACAAATAATATATATACAAATTAAAAATAATATATTTTAATAATATTTTAATATATATATATATATATAATATATATATATAAAAATATATCGACGGCCCCTTCAGTCGATGTCGACTATGGCATTTTTACCTTACCCACTCCCGTATAGCCAGAGTCAGCCCCGGGGCGAAAGAAGTGAGGAGAAAGCTTTTCCCCATGCAGCATGCTCCTTTTTTTCCACGCTGTGAGGGCCCAAAGGAAGGGCATAGCCCAATGCGGTTTGGCCCCAGCGGCAGTGGCGCGAATGCCTTGGGACCCGGTTCCGGTTTTTACCTCGTTCTGTATTTCTGCAACGCTGCTGATCCCAAACCATTCATTTGATGCCTTCCCTTTGGATTATCAGTCGTGGAGAGAGGGACCCGCTGCATGGGCAAATTTGTCCTCATATTTTGCCCAAGCATTGATCAACTATATGGGAGGGGTAGAGAAAAAAATGCTTTAGTGACCGACTGAAGGTGGGTTACACACACACACACACCATATTAGTACTGATACAATTATTGGGGACCACTGGCGGTTTCAACCTTTTTTGGGTAGAATATGCAACCCATAGAAAGTAATTAATTTCCTAATTTTATTTCTTACATTAAGAAAGACGTGATTTTGGGTACCCTTATCATACAGCAACACGCTTGGCAGCCCTAAGTAGCGGGCTCGCCTTTTCCCCTGATTTTAATCGTCACTTAGCTTGACTTTTTTAGACATTCTATTTGGGGTTATTGCGTCTTTCATGTTTTTTAAAAACATATAGATTTAAATAAAGATTTTTCCGGGCCCAGAAAGCATCAAATACCATGGTTACCAATGGGTTTATTTAGGCAGGAGCTCCCTGCATGAAAAGACATCATTCTGGAACCAACTTGAAGTTAGGGGAAGATGCCAGCAGTTATTTAATTTTACCTTTAAAAACCTCAAATTTCCTGTACCATGTCAGAGATCACAGACCACACTACCACTTGGTGGGAGTTTTACTTGTGTATGGCAGTCAGGGTGGTCCTCTTGATCGGTTTTCTCAAAATTTTTGTCTGCCCATAATTTTTCCTGAGTAGTTTATCTGGGCATAAACCTGCAAATGGAATAGCAATACAAGTTATGAGACTACTGGCACATTCAAAAAAAAACCCTCTTGAATTCCTTTTCCCAACAGATTTTTTTTTTTCCACTTTTAAACAAACATAAAAACATTACATCAGACATATTATTTTTAACTAACGTTTTTGCTGTTGCATATGCATTCACTAAATTATGTTTGAATCACAAAAAAATGTGTAAAAGGGGAAATCTGAGATTTTCCTTTTTCCCCTTTTCCCAACCCTCTGTTCCAATCCTTGTGAGCCTTTCCCAGGCCAGTTGTTTTTCCCAGTTTAGGGTTTTATCTTGGCACCTTTTTGGGCCCTGCATGCAGGGTTTACCCCATCTGTTTTAATTTTTTTTTCTGACGTAGGGGGCATAACATGATGCTTAGTTTTCCCACTCATGGCCCAGTTGTTTGGGGGTTTTTGAGCAAAAACCTTGTTAACCCATATTACAAGCTTTTTACCTGTCTGGGAGAGGAGACAAGACTCCTTCACTTTTTCCTCTTCGTTGGATTCAAAGTTTTTTAAGTTATGAAGGTTCATACCCTTTTTGCAATGAATTTTGGACGCAACTATTCCTTTTTATTTTCATTAGTTAGAGACATTCTTGGAGATAAGTTTAAATAGCAAAAAAAATCTGCTCAATAGACCCTTTTCTTCCTCCAAGGCTTTAGTGGCAGTCTTGATTCAATTTGCAGGGTTAGAAGGGTTAGGTTTAGTCAGTGGTAGCAGTACACATTTTTGATGTATTACAGAAAAAAAACCGGAAACCCGGAAACGGTTTTAAGGGTGAAATTCAGTTGTGGCATTTTTGAGGGACGACGGGGGAAAACTAGCAAAACCCCAGTTTACTGAAAATTTGGCCCTTTTTTTTTTTAGCTAATTTTGTAAAATTTTTTAGTACAGAGAATCAATCCAAAACAACCACACACACACACACACACACACACACACAACCACACACACACACACACACACATTATATTTTTATTTTTTAAAATATATATATTATATATAATATATACAATACAATATATACAACCCACATAGATACATGTTTATTTCCTAGTATATATATTTTTTATATATACATTTCAAACACACACACACACATTATTGTGGGTGTGGTTTTGGGGGTATGAGACATAGGTACATATATATTATTATATTGTATATACATATGATATGTAATGTACATAGGTACATCATATAATATATAAATATATATATTATATATATAAAATTATATATTATTATATATATTATAATATATAAAATATATAATTATATATATACATATACTATATAATGTATGTATGTTGTAGTATGTATGTATTATGTATTTCACCACCCACAACACACACACACACACACACCAAAAACACACACCACACACACACCACACACCACACACAACACAAAACACCCCACCCCCACACACACACCAACACACACACACCCCACACACACAACCACACACAACACACGCACGCACGCACGCACAGGCCGCACGCCACGCACGCACACACACCACACACACACACACACCAACACACCACACACACCAACACACCCCCACACACCCACACACCAACACACACAGAAAAAATATAGTAAAATGTTTTTCACTGTTTGTTTGCTAGTCCTACTCCATTCCGACATTCTTTTATTCTTTCCCTTGATCGGAGAGAAAATTGAGTTACATGGAAGCGTAGGAATAAAAGGTCAGCGTTTTTTGCTCCGCCATCCGACGGGAAAAAAGACTGTTGCCCCCTTTCCTTTCCCACCTTCCCCCCCCTTTTAGCTCCCCTGCACCCCCCCACTCCTTATTTCCCCTCCCCTTCCCCTACTCCCTTTTTATAAGGTCAAGGTCATTGATTGAGCAGTCGCGCGTCAAAACCCCCCCTTCGCTACATTTCACCCAATCATCGAAACGGCAATTATGTTTTGCGTTCCGTTTACGGTTCCTTTCCCGGTGATACAGCAATATTCTTTAAAAGCGCTGCATTTTTTCCTTTCCCCATTTTATTTAAAAACAAGGTGTACTACATTTTTGTATTTACCCCCCCCATCTTAGAGTTTTGTTATTTTAATAATGTTTGGCTGAAGGATGTTAATTGATTCCTCCCCCCTTCATCACAAACAAACAAACAAAAATACTCACATATATATACGAAAGATAAATTTTGAGATGAAAAAATAGCTCTCTTTGTAAGGGGTTTTTAATGGGTTTTTGGCTTTACTAGTCGTGCTGTAAGCTGTAGTTGCGCATTAACCCTTGCATATGCGTCACGATGGACTTTTTTTTAATTGTTTTTTTGGTGTCTTGACGCCTATTTTTATGCTATATGTTGTTTTTATTTTGATGGCATTTGTCGTGTTCTTTTCGTTAGACAAAAGACGAACGGTTCAGCTTAGTGTTTCGAAATTTTCTCCACTCTTCCACTCTCCCCCACTCACTGACTCACTCACTTACATTTACTGATCACTCACTTACTTCACCATCATCACTCGCTCACAATCCCACCTTACACCACACCATACTCACACTCACACTACATACACGACTCACTTCACTCACTCACTACTCCTCACTCCCCTCATCATCACTCACTCAAACACCACCACATTCAACTCACACTCACACCCACACTCACACTTTCACTTACATTACACTTACACTACATTCACACTTTTCAACACACACACACTCACTCAAAATCCTCACTACTCACTCAGGCCCCCACTCACACAAAAACTCACACCCACACTCCCTTTAAAATCATAAAGTAAATTTCGTAGCATACCGCGCGTAAATTATTTCTGATCTGAAAAAATTTTTCCCCTCCAGTTGATGCCCGTTTGATGAAGTGACAGATTCCCCCTTTTTTTGAAGATATATATTAGTCCCGTTATCTGAAATACCACAGGCAATCATATACCCCCGTAGATGTTGAAAGTCCCTGATAAAACGAAGTACCTCGTAAATTGATTTCAAGTCGTTCAAAAGGTTGAGGTTGAGTGATAAAAATGAGCTTCATTAGATGCATGCCATGGCCTGATGTAAAAAAAAACTATGTTTAAGAGCGAGCAATTTTTATTTTGGGCCATTGGAACTAGATGCTGAGGAGAGAATAAAAGAGAGAGGGTGCGGGTCTAAAATTTTTTTCGGAGAGTGGTTGTTCTAATTAAAAATATCCCCAAAAGCCCCGTGACGCTTTTGGCGATTACCGGGTTGGGTGCAACGAACGGGACTTGGATGCGAACCAGCTGGCATTTTCCCTTTTTGCATTGTTCCTATATTCGTGTTGAATTTAGTAACTGTAAGGGACTCGAATATTTCATAGATTAACTTTTTTATTTTTTATTTTGCTAACGCACAGTTGCATTGTGTATAAGGTATTTTAAATTTTACAGTCAACCCTTTTTCCCTTTTTTATCCTACGTATTACAAACAAGGAATTTTTTAAACTTAAGCTGTTTCTGTGTAATGACAGGTGATAGAGAATCTACGAATTTCAATTGAATGTTTTCCTTTTTTTTCCCTGTTTTTCTCTTCTGCGCCGAATGAATGTAGGCCCTTTTCCAGCGGCCACGGACCCCCCGGGGTCAGGGTCGCAAGACAAGCGGGGCCCCCCCACTGCCTCAGGGGAAAATTTGTCTGTATATATGCAAAAGGGGATTTTTAGGCCCCCACTTTTTCTGACATAACCGCGTGCTTTTTTTTTTTTTTTTTTTTTTTTTTACCATCAAAAGGTTTTTATTTACGAAGGGCAGAAGGAATGGGATCTCTTGTTTCCTTCTATTCTCTTTTCATGCTTTTCCGCACCCCGCCCTAAACGAATTATGGAAGACTTTGTTGTTAATACCCCCCCTATCGACTCCCTTATTTTCTTTCCTCCATGAGTCGAACAGTACGCGGGACAAATGCTGTCTTTAAAATCCCATTCTTTTTACAGGTAAGGCAGCGAGAGCGACTGGAAAATTCTAAGAAATTCGTGAGTAATGGCTCCATTTTTGATAGGTGTTATAGGGGTAGGAAGTACATTTTTTGGAGAGAGAGAGAGAGAGAGAGAGAGGGAGAGAGAGAGAGGGGAGAGAGAGGGGAGAGAGAAGGGAGAGAGAAAGAGAGAGAGGGGAAGAGGGAGGAAGAGAATAAATACAAATATTGGAGAATAAAGAAATTAGGTTTTATCTAAAACCCCTATTTAAATATATTTTCACTGACTTTTCTGTATAGTTTGAGAAAATGGGAAAAATTTGGGCGGAACAGGGACGCTCCGTATTTACAACCCAAAGGTGACCCAAACACAAAAGGCCTGGACACAAAAAGGAGCGGCGCGGGTGAAGATTGAGACATGATGCAACCCCTTGGGAGCACGGCAGGCTGCACGCGCACGCGCGCGCGCACACCACACACACACCAACACACACACACCCACACTCACACAACACACACACACACACACACACACACACACACAAAACACCCCAACACCACACACCAAAACACACAGGAATAATAATTTTATTAATATATATATATATATAAATATAATATATATTAATATATAAATGTGGTATATATGTGTGGGGGTGGTGGGTTGTGTGGTGTGTGGGTGGTGGGTGTGGTGTGTGGTGTGTGTGTGTGTGTGGGGGGCGTGTGCGTTTGCGTGTGGTGTGCGTGTGCGTGTGCGTGGCAGTGTGGTGTGTGTGTGTGTGGTTTCGTGTGGTGTGTGTGTGGGTGTGTGTGTGTGGGTGTGTGTGGTGGGGTGTGTGTGTGTGTGTTGGGGTGTTGTGTTGTGGGGGTGTTTATATAATTAAAAATATATATAATTAATTATAAAATAGTAAGGTTTTAATATATAAAAATTTATATAAAAGTGTAAACGGATACATAGTATATATATATTTTTTTATGTATGTTTACTATACATACTATATATAAATGTGTTACATGTGTGATAGTATATATTATATTACAAACCCACAC
This sequence comes from Penaeus monodon, assembly GCF_015228065.2. Lineage (NCBI taxonomy): Eukaryota > Metazoa > Arthropoda > Malacostraca > Decapoda > Penaeidae > Penaeus > Penaeus monodon. The sequence goes on along the minus strand of NW_023644304.1, from coordinate 2,241 downwards.
GCACCCCCACCCACACACACACACAACCCCCAACCACACACACACACACCCCCCATATATTTTAATACACACACACACAGCACGTATGACATTGTGTGTGTACACACACACACACACACACACACACTACATAAAAAGCACACACACACACACACACACACCACACACAACACACCCCACACACACACCACACACCACAACAACAAACCCCCCCCCCAACACACACAACACACACACATATATATACACACACACACAGGGGCAGTATGCATAGGTGTGTACACACACACACACACACACACACACACACAACACAACACACACACACACACACACACACCACACACACACCACCCACAAAACACACACACACACACAACACACACACACACACCACACACAAAAACACCACACTCAAGACTGTCACGACGGCAATCTGATTCGGGGTTCGAGTCACCCCCCCCCGCGTTTTTCCCTTGGGGAAGGAATTTTACCTCGATTGCCTACAGCCACTGAGTGGGGGAAGCCCAGCCCAATCAGTGGGCCAAGCCGGAAAATAGAGAGAAAGATTATCAAAAGGTAACACCGGGACTCTCCGTGGAAAAGGAATGGGGACCCTACCCCGTACTCACTCCCAAAAGGGATCACAACATGAAAATAAATTAAGTATCATGCGGGGGGGACACGGCGGTCAAACAGAAAAATACCGTTTAAAAAATAATAAAATAATAAAATATATAACTATATATATATATAATATTTTATTAAAATTAAAATATATAATATATATATTTTAATATAGTGTGTATCTTCTTTTTTAATGGTGGTTATGTCTGAGCCCCGTCGTCCAGCATGATATTTAATTGTAGTTTTCATGTTGTGATGTTTTTGGAGTGTTATTATTTTTATAATATTATATATATAATTAAAAAATTTTTATAATTTATGTAATATATATAATATAATATATAATGGTGTTGTGGGGGTTTTGTTTGTTTGTTGTTGCCTGGTGTGTGTGGTTTAGTTTTTTTGCGGGTGGGTGTTGTGTGTTTTGGGTGTGGTGTGTTGGTGGTGGGGATGGGGGGCGGTGTGTGTGTGTGTGTGTGCGGTGGGGGCTGCGTGTGGTGTGGGTGGTTTTTGGTTGTTGGTGGTGGGGTTGTTGTTTGTGTGGGTTGGGTGTGTTTTGGTGTTTACGTATAAGTAATAAATGGAAAAAGAAAAGAAAGAAAGAAAAATATAGTATAAAAATGTTTTAAAATGGATCTTTGTTAATATATTTTTTTATGTTTAAAATTTAAACATTGTATATAAAGGTAACAGTGGTATATGTTTTGTTTTGGTATTCATCACCCCAAACCCCCCCCCTTTTTTTTAAAACGCCTCATTGAGGATTTCCCCCCTTAGCTCCGCCTTCCCCCGATCGGACACCCTCTTCCGGTCGTCCATAGAGAAATCAGTAATATAACCCCTCCCTTTGGCGCCCGATTGGGCCCCACAGATTTTGATCAGGGCCAAAAATTATATCAGCTGCCCTTCATAGACCCCCCCTCCCTTCCCCTAAACTGCCCGGTGACCTGCGCACATGCCCCCGGGGCCCCCCCTTTTGCATTCGGACTGAATTTATATTTCTTGAGGAAAATTTTTTTTATATACGTTGCCCCGAGAGGCTTTAACGGTTTGGAGTTTAATGAGTTACATGTTGTAAAATTTTGTTTACATTTTTTTGCGTTTTTTTTACGGGAGATTTCTAAGCCCACATGAAATTTTGGTGGATGCAATTTAACACGGGAAAAAAAAAATCTCGAAAAGGAAGGCAGCAATATTTCTTTGGTTTGGCTACATTCTTCTGTTTAATCAAAAGAGTCTATTATACATTTTGAAAAGCCTTAGAAATCGCGTAATTAAATGCAAGAAAAAAATAGCGAGGTGCAGCGGAGGAGGGGGTCGGTGGCGAGCGACGACAATGCCCACGTTTCCCGGGCTCTTTGGGGGGTGTTGTATATGCTTTTGCTCCCCGGGGTCAGCGTTTGGTCGCCGTGTCTTCTTTGTTCATAAAGGGATTTATTAGAGCGGGCTTTAGTCTACTGATGGCCTAGTAAAGGTATTTGTCATGAGGTGCATTGCTCATCACATAGGGATTTTTTCTTTTTAACTCCCAAATAAAAGCCGTTTTTTATCAGTGTCTTTATTTTTTTCTTATACGGGCCTAGCCAGTATGTTTTATGCAGAATAGCACCAATT
>NW_023644303.1:0-5000 GCF_015228065.2 Penaeus monodon | reverse complement strand
CAGGCAATAATAAAAACAATAATGACAGTCACAAACACAGGGCACGTATTGCTACAGACACGCCTCCGATCAGTTACTCTGCAAGGGATACACTGTACGGGTCAGATCGTCTCGTCAATTACCTTCAGCTGATGTCCTCCGCTGCGCTGTCTTCAGCTCCTCTGGGAATTGGCTTCCCGATCCAATACTATCTTAACACATGACAAATACGTTAGTTTTCATGCATCCAAAAAGCAACATTCGCCTACGTATAACCACTAGTGTTTGTGTACTGTGTTCCGGGTTCCAACTTTCACTATCAGTGTGTTGCCATGTGGGCCAGGTGAGCCGCCGCGGCAGTTGTCTTTCTCTATCTTAGTGAGCAATCTGTGTGTTTTCAACTGCAGAGGATACACTTTTATATGGTACAGTATTTATTTTGGTATACAAGCTCCTTCCCATACCGAGATCACAATTGACAAAGAGCAACACTTTCAAATCAGCGAGAAAAATACCAAGTGGCAACTTGACCACAGCTGTGAAGGTCGCTTATTTTCTCGGAGTTCACAAGGGCAATTTCACTGCTATCTACGCATGTTTCTGAGCTGTCTTTAGTAATAAACTACCAATGCCTTCGCGCTATGAGTTTATTGTGCATTATTGTGTCGGTTATTTCATAATCTAAGAGAATGGAATGAACGATAGCTAACATTATGATAGGATGCGATGCGATTATTTAAGAGAGAGCAACACATTATCTGATTAAGCTCTCATTTTAACTGAATAACGAAAGAAAATACTAGAATGCAATAAATAAGACCTCTAACCTTCGATTACGATTGCAGCTGTGATAATAATGACAGTTAATATAAAACTCCCCTTAACACAGATTGCATTATACATGCATGCACAGCATTAGCTGACAGCAGCAAAGGATAGGCTGAAAAATTCTTATCTGTTGTCAAACAGTGCGCTTATTGGAGCGTCGTAGAGACGTTCGATATCGAGGTTCCTCGGTCGAGCCGCCGCTGCCAGGTAGCGTCTTCGCTCCCGCGTACACTGTGTTCATGCTCAGCAAGAACCAAAGTATACTGCATACCTGAATTACAAGTTCAGGTTAACAACACAAACTGTTGTATCGTCAAAGGAGGTTATTGATTTGAAGTAGTTTTTGGAGAACCAGATGTGCCTATTCGGAAAGGTAAAAATGCTGTATAACGGACGAAATGATATCTTCAAACGTGACAATTCATGGTTATGAAAGGAGGTTCAAATAACTAGGAAGGCAAAACAGGGGGCACTACTTGAAATATCAAAGAGAATTTCCACCTGGGAAAATTCCAATATGCTTTATTTTTAGAACCAACGCTAGTTCGTCGAAATACTTTTTTTCTTTTATTACAAGAAAGGAAGCAGAGAAACCAGCAATTCTATAGGACGAATATTGCTACAGCCGTGTTTACAGAACGCATAAAGCAAAGATAACGTTTGAAATGAAAGGCGGTTAAAACCCGAAAAGCATTTTTAACATTTCTTTTCTACATTGTGACTACGGTTCATGCTTTTAAGTAGTAAGTAGGAATCTAATTCAACATAAGAGAGAACAAAGCTTGAGTGCTTACTATGAAAAACGACTTACGCTTGGGAATATGCGGGAGCTTCCGTTCACCATCGATATATGCGACTGGGGAAGAATACAGACTCTTACGCTTAATCTGGTGTAGTAACACCCAGATAACCCTTATCTCTGTGCGTCTATGATTATGAAGATGATGATGATAATAATAATGATAATGTATGTAATGAATATAATGGTAATAGTAGTAATGACAATATTATGATAATGATGATAATAATAATAGTAATGACAATAACAATATAAAGTTGATAATAAAATTATATTAATAATAATGAACATAATAATAACTATAGTATAACAATAATAAAAAGAATATTGGAAATTATGTTAATAATATCAATAACAATAGTAATACTATACTAATGATAATTATAACAATTAATTTAATTATGATAATGGAAATTGCTAGAAAAGATAAAGATAATAATAATTATATTATTAAAATTATTATTACTGATAGTATCATAATTATTATTATAACTATTATCCTTAGTATTGTTATTATTCTTAACGATATTACCATTTTAATCTTGTTATCATTATCATTAGTGTTCTTATTACTACTATTAATATATATTTTTTTGTAATGATTATGCTTATGATTATTGTTATTATTATGTTATTATCTAATGTTGGTTTTTTTATTATTATTATTATTATTCATTATTATTATATTATAATTATATTATTATTCATATATTGTTATTATTATCATTATTATTATTCATTATTATTTTATCAGTATTATCATATCACCATCATCATATCATCATCATCATCATTATTGTCATATTATTATTATTATTGTTGTTGTTGCTGTTGTGTTGTTGTTCCTATCATACTATTATACTATTATTTATCATTATTATTATTTTTTTTTGTTTGTTACCATTGTTATTAATATATTATTGTTATTAAAATAAAATATTAAAATAAACAGTAGTGATAATACAATGATTAGAATAACAATAATAACTATAATGATGATAATCATGATAATAATAATGGTGGTGATGATAATGATAAGGAAAATAATGATGTGGTGATAATAATAATGAAGATAATAACAATAATGATAATAATAATAATGATAACAATAACATCAACAACAACAATAATAATAATAATAATAATAATAACAGAATAATAAACAACGACAATAACAATAATGATAATCATAATAGTAATTTAAAATGACGAGGATAATTATAATGATAACGACAACAACAACAACGATAATAGTAATAATGATTATGATAATAATAGAAATATTAATAATAATGATAATGATAGTAATAATAACGATAATTATAATAATAATGATGGTAATGATAACAGTAATCTTGAGAATAGGAATAATGGTAATGATAATGATAATAATTATAATGACACTAAGAATAAGAACAATGATGATAATGATAGTAATGATATTAATTATGATGATGATAATGTTAAAAAGATTTAGAATAATGATAGTGATAATAATAATAATGATAATGAAAATCATATCAATATTAAAAATGAAAATAATAATAATAATGATGATAATGATAGAATGATAGAAATAAGGATAACAGTAACAATAAAAATAATTAAAAAATAAGGATAATAATAACAATAAGTATAATAATGACAATAATAATAGAAATAACGCTAATGATTATAATTGTGATAATAACAATAGTAATGATTGTTATAATAATAATGAAAATAATTATTATAATCATGATCATCATCATCATGATCATAATATTGACAGTAATAATAGTAATAATAAAATTACTAATAATGATGATGATGATACTACTACTACTACTACTACTAATAATAATAATAATAATAATAGTAGTAGTAGTAGTAGTAGTAATAATAATAATAATAATAATAATAATAATAACAATAATAATAATAATGATAATAATAATAATAATAATAAGTATAATGAAATTAATAACATAATATAAATAGACATCATTAATATCCTGAGAGCGCAATATACAATAACACCAGAGATGGCATAAATCTAATAAAGATATTACATATATGACTTTTTTATATATGAAAGCAGCCATAGTGATATTAACGACAGTAACAAAGCAGTGTGACAGAAGTGGGTTTGCGTGTCCGAGTAAGGTTGTTGACCTCACCGGCGTCCGTATGTGAACTGAGTGTGATGCATTTAGTCTCTCATCAGACCCACCGCCTGCAGCACAAGGAGCTCGTGAAGCAGTTTTAAGGGCGCAACGTGAAAGCGCTGCTTTCGGCGGGAGCATAAAAAAGCTGCTTTCTTAGAGCGGCGTAATCAAGGCGACAGCGCCCTGCCTTTATCTTCGGCACAGTCAAGACGACCTCAGGCCAGAGCGCGTCGTGTGGGAAGCTTTCAGGATCATTCTCAGAGGCGAAGGTCTTTACGGCCTCCCGGGCCGCTCGGTGCACCTGCGAGATAAGAAATTATTCCCCCCATCGCATCACCCTAATGAAAATTCAGGGCCGACGCCGTGGCTGGGGACGTGCGAGGGGCAGGGATGAATAAGCCGTTTAACGCAAATTGCTCTCTGGCAAATGGATCCTGTCGCACAGTGAGTGACAGTTCGGCCCGTCATCGAATTCCGCAGATGAGCAGCAGCGGCACAAGGCACAGATGTGATTAAGGGACATTTCGAAAGTGGAATTACTTTACAGGCGGGCCGCCCTTAAGGATATGCTCTATGCACCATAGCATAGAAGGTGTCACGAGTCAAAAGAAATAAGCATGAGGATCTACAGTCGGGATATGATCCTAAGATCTTTCTTGCTGTTTCACCCTTTTTTTTATTCGTCATGTAAATTAAATTTTAACAAAAATCTATCTATTCTCACACACTATAACTCTGATGCGCCGGGTAAAAAAAGCTCGGATCTTTGCTACACAAAGACGATGGTGCTATTGACCGACAAGGACGCCTCTTTCCTTTGTGTGAGCTCTTGCCGGACCAGGCACATCAATGGCGCATCGCAAGGGAATGGCAGACAGATGGCTCTCTACTGTAAAGCTTGCACTACCAAGCTGCCCTCTAACATTAGAATTTCTAGAAAGGAATAGACACTTTGTCCGATGTCACTGGATACGAAGCAACACGGAGTCCTGGTCAGGAAGGTTTTTTTATTTATTGATATCATTGTGGCGTTGCATTATTCAATTTTCATATATATATATATATACATATATATATATATATATATATATATATATTTTATATATATATATATATATATATATATATATATATGCACACATATATACATATATATATTTACGTATATATAAATATTTATATATATATATATATATATATATATATATATATATAATATATAATTTATATATACTAGACATATAATA
>NW_023644302.1:0-5000 GCF_015228065.2 Penaeus monodon | reverse complement strand
GAACCATTCCCTCCCTTCCGTAACGAGGTGAGGGCGGAGAGCCGGCCCCCAAACCCCCCCACTCCGGGAGAAGGAGGACGCGACGGGGATTCCGACCCGTCGTGTGGGGAGGGGGGGGCGACGGGGAGGGGCGGCGACCTCCTGACGACGCCGGACCGTCAGGAAAGTCGTCGATGCCCCGGGTTGAGTTGTTCGGCTTTGGCTGACGGGGCGTGGTAACCCGGACCGCCCCCGGGCTTGATGGGGAGGCTCGAGTTTTCGGGGGGGAGGGGGGGGGGGGAGGGGGGGGGGGAGGGGAGAGAGGGAGGGAAGGGGGGGAAGGGAGGGAGGGGAAAGGGGAAAGGGGAAGGGGAAGGGGAGGGGGGGAGAAGGGAAGGGAAGGGGGGGGGGGAAAGATGGAGAGGGGGGGGTGAAGATGGGGGCGAGGAGAAGAAAATGAGGAGTGGGAAAAAGGGGGAGAGGATAGATGAAGATATAAGGAAAAGGAAAAGAAATGGGGGAAAGGGGTGAAGATTGGGGGGGGGTGGGGGTGGGGGGTTTAAGTAGCAAGGAGGTGGGGCAAATTAAGTGGTGGGGGATGATGAAGGAAAGGTAGGAGGGTACCAAAAAGGGGGGGTAAAGGAAGATAGGGAGGGGCAGAAAAAAGGAATGAGGCGAAAATTGGGAAGAAGATAAGAGGGATGAAAAATAGGGGAAGAAAAAAAAAAAAAAGGAGGAATAAAGGGTACGAAGGGGGGGAAACGATAGAATAATAAGGGAAGAGACGATAGAGGGGAAAAAACACACGCCGGGGCGAAGATAGGGGGGGAAGGAGAGGAAGTAGGGGAGGAAAGGGGGTGGTAAAGATAAAGCAGCGGGGGGGGGAGGGGGAGGGGGTTAGGAGGAAAAAATAGGGGAGGGCGAAAAGGGGGGGTGGATGGGGGTAAGGGAAAAGGGGGGGGGTTTTTTTATGATTTTTTGGGTTTTTGTGTTATGAGAAAGGGAAACTATATGTGCAGACATCTATCTATACTAAAACTACAAAAGATGTGAGGGTGACAGTGAAATAAAGAATGATGAGATATATGAGTGTGATGATGATATGATAAGATGTATGATAACAATAAATTAAAAAATAATAAAAACAAAACAACAAAAAAAATAATAATAAACATAATAACAATAAAATAATAATAATAAAAACATTAATAAAATAAAGAAAAATAACAAAAAAACAAAACAAAAAACAATAATAAAATAATACAATCGTAATACAAAAGATACAAAAAATTTTTAAAATTCAAAATAAAACAAAGCCATTGACAGGGCCCAAAACAGTAACTCAACAACAAAAACAAAACAACATAAATCCCCAACAAAAAGCATAAGTATTATAAAAATTCACAAATACTCACACACTTCTAAAGACAGATATTTGAACAAAAGGAAATGGACTTCATTACCAAATACTACACTACTCCCATAATTCTTTCCCGAACTGACAGATTTCGCAACGTAGAGGAAACTGAAAGCGGGAATTTTAGGAAGGGCATCCGGGTTTCAGAGGGCCCGCGTAGGAGTACGTGAAGACGGGATTATTCTTGTTTTGTTTTTATTGGTTACTGTTTTTTGTTACCCCCGATGTTTTTTTTTTATATTGTTTTGTTTCATTATTTTCATTTATTCTAATCATTTCATCATATTTTTTATTATTATCATTTTGACAATTTTGTTTCATTATTTTGTTTCTATTATATTTTCACCATTTATTTATTGAACCATTTTTTTTATTATTCTTTCATTACCTTTTTTAAATTTCCCTTATTATTTTTATCATTATTATCACCCCATTCATATTTAAATCATGCTTTTTCTTAAAATCAAAATACCATTAACATTCCCATTTCCACACCACAAATACGTTATCAGCACTATCATTACCAAAAAACATACATTTCCCTTTTCACACACTCCTCTCCATTTGTGCACCCCCCTCCCCTCCCCCCCTTCCCCCCCCCCCCCAAAATAGAACTCCCGGTCATGTTGGGGGGTCCCCGACGAAGTTGAAAGACTTGCCCCATGACTTTTTTAAAGGGAAGAGGCGGGGAAGGGGGTGCTTGAACTCGTAAATATTTTCTGGGTGCGAGGCTGCGGGTTTTTCCTTTGTTCTTTTTGTTTTACTGTTGTTATTATTTTTTTTACTTATTATTGTTGTTGGTTTGTTGATCTGTTGTTTTTGTTTTTATTACATTATTATTATCATCATTCGCTATTACCATATATCATTAACGCTAATATTAAAAATAAAACCCCAAAAAACTGAAACAATTTAAACAAATCATCAATATTCACTCACCAGCCGATCTATAAGCCGATCGAGGGGGAGGGTGGGGTCGGGGGTCCCCCCTTATCGTAGAAGGGGGAACAGTAACGACCTCCCGGGGTCCCCTCTCAGCGCCCGGCAACCAACCCCGATCTGACAAGGGGTGGGGGCCCCTCCATCCTCTGCGATGGAGGCGTGAGAGGAGGAAAATATGGTGATGATTTTTTTTTTTTTTTATTTGGTGAAAAAGGGATTTTCGGTTTTTTTTTTCCCCCCATTTGTTATTGTTGTTTTAATTTTACTGCGGTCATAGCATCATTATTGTCCCATCTTATAATTTTTTATCATTGCTATTGTTTTCTATTTTCATTTCGTTTATATTATTTTTATTATTATTTTTTTATTATATTATCATTATTATTATTTTATTATCATCATCATTTTTACAAATTTCCATTTTTTATATTATTGTTATTTTACTATTTTATATTCATATTATTATCATTGCCGAAAGGGGTTTTGTACTCCCCTATTGTTAATATTCCAAAAATTAAATGAACAAAGGAAAAAATACCAAGAGGTTAGGAAAATTGCCAGTGTTACACTTTTCAAGAACGGCGACAAACAAACCCTCTAAATGGATGGGGAGAGGCCCCCGGCCTCCCCAAAAATGGCATACCGTTTTTGATGATGATTTTTATATTATTAATTTATTTATTATTATTATTATTTTTATTTTTATTATTATTATTATTTTTATTATTATTATCATTATTTTTATTATTTAAAGTCATTTCATCATTAACAAAAAAATTTTTGTTACAAATCAAAACCGATAACTCACTCCCTCCATCCTAACCACCTTTACCTTTATTTAAAAAAGTGAATTTTAAATCTCAAAACCTGTTCGGAACGCTGCCTTTGTTGGATAAAAGGCTTCAATTGTCTTTTTATAATATCCACCCCCCCGGAACCCCTTTTCCCTTTTTTATATACAACATAAAAGACTTAACATTAAACATACCATTAAAGGCATTAACATTAAAATCAGCTCTCGGAATTTACTTTAAAACACCTCCTACTCAGCCCCAGTTTTTTCTGAATAAGTGAATTTAAGCCCGTCTCCGTTCGGGCACCGCCTTCGTTCGGATCAAGGCTTCATTCCCCTAAAAAAACACCACATTCTCCCGAACCCTGTTCTTTTTTGTACAACACACAACGACATTAAAAACCCTTCCCTTCCCCCCCCCCCCCCCCAACCCACTCAAAACGTACCCTACCCCTTTCCTCTTTTCGAAAAAGTGAAAATTTTAAACCCCGATCTCCCTTCGGACACGCCTTCGTCGGATCAGCGGCTTCAATTTTGTCAATGACGTCACTGTCGTTTTAAACACGCCGCGTACCTGGGAGCCCAAAGGAAGTTGTAAGAAGAAAAAATACCTGGGAAAAATTGATTAAATTTAAATTGATTATAAAAACCCCAAACAGTTTTTAGATGATTAAAATTTAAGTCTGATAACTAATCGATACCATAAATTTGGGCAGGTAATTAATGATCAGTTGAAAATAATTTTTAATCAATTAAAAATTCAAATAAAAATTAAGTCTTTTATATGATTCACAAATTCAATAATTATAAGAGGGTGATTAAAAAAAAAGGAAGAGTATCAATAATAATGTTATGTATGATGTAATTAAAAAATGATAAAAATAATAAAAATAAAAAAATAATAATATAACAAAAAAACAATAAAAGATGATAATAAAATAATAACAAACAACAAAACAATGGGTCTTTTCCAAGCAATATGGTCTTGCGCTAGATTTTTTTTTTTACCACAATTCAAGCAAAAACCCCAGAATTATTTCCTGGGTTTTTAAATAATAAAGATAATGATAAAAAAATAGTAATAATAATGAAAAAAGAAACCAAAACCCCCACCACAACAACAAAAAAAAATTAGGTAATCATATTCGTAAAACAATAATAATAAAAACAATAAAATATAATAATAAAAATAAAAAATAAAAATAATAATAATAACATAATAATAAAAAACAACAAAAAATAATAAAAAATAATAATAAATAATAAAAATAAAAAACAATATGATGTGAAGAATGATGAATGGAAATAACAACATTGAATAAAAAAAAAAAAAAAAGGTGGGATGACAATAAAAAATTGAACAATATAAAAGTAAAAAACAATACAATAAAACCCCTAACAGCAACCCAAAATAACCCACTTTTCCACAATTTCAAAAAATTCTCAGAAGGGAAAGGATATGCTGATGAACGATATAGGGGTGGGGAGAGGGACAAGTCATTTTCGATACCAGATCGGGGTATCGCTGTACCCAAAAGCCAACCCACCCCGCCCCACCTCCCTCGATACAAGGGGGGCATGCTCTCGCCTGGGAATGAAGAGGGTACTGATTAATGCATGATGGGTTGGGTTGGGTTTTGGGGTTTGGATGGGGTTTGGGTTGGGTTAGGATGGGTTGGGTTGGGATGGGATGGGATGGGTGGGTTGGGTTGGGATGGGTTTGGGTTTGGGGTTTGGAGGGTGGGTTGGGTTGGGTTAGGATGGGTTGGGTTGGATGGGATGGGATGGGTTGGGATGAGATGGGTTGGGATGGGTTTTGGTTGGGGGGGATGGGGGGGGATGGGCTGGGTTGGGGGGGAAAAGGGTTGG
>NW_023644301.1:0-8732 GCF_015228065.2 Penaeus monodon | reverse complement strand
TAATATGGTTTATAGTATGATTATTGTTATTATTATCATTATTAATTATTCTGTTACTGTAGTATAATTGCAAAAATAATTATTATAACAGTATAATTACAGTATAAACGATTACTAATTAAGCAATGATATAAATAATTATTATAAAAATCGTTAATTATTTTATATATGTTATACTATCATTATTGTTTTGGTTTATTAGTATTATTGCAAAAATTATACTCTAACTGTCAATAATTGCATATACGATAAACAATTGCAACAATGATGATAATTAAATTGCAATAATGATGCTAATGCTGATGATATATGATGTATATGATGATAATGATGGATGATAACGATAATAATGATGATAAATTCATGATAATGATGATGATATAACAGGAATTGTGTCCATATAATAATATAAAAAAAGGTTATAAGAAAAAACAGTCCAAAATTCGAAAAATAAAAGCGGCAAAATCTAGCGAAATATAGCTTTTGAGAGTATACTACAAAATGACGTTTTTTGATTCTTTGGTGATTTCGGCATTATTAGGGTAAAATGATAATACTTACCAGAATTGTATAATCATACCAATAATGATGATAAAAGTGAGAATTAAAGAGAATTTTGATACATTTGAATATTATCTTATTATTATATTATTATTATATTATTTTATTATATTATTTATTATATTCTTATTATTATTATTATTATTATCTTAATTATTAGTTATTATGCCAATAAATCTATTATAACTGTAATTATAAAACAAATAATAATAAGTATAAGGTATAATCAATAATCATGTAGTGGTTATAATGTTATTAGTATATTATTGTTATTATTATCATTATTATTATTTGTACTGTAGTATAATGGCAAAAATATTATTATACAGTAATAATTACAGTAAAACGATACTAATTAAGAAATGATATAAATAATTATTATAAATAATCGTTTTATTGTTATTATTATTGTTATTACTGATCATATTGTTGTGGTTATTTAGATTATTGCAAAAACTACTATAACTATAAACTGCAATAATGCACATAATAATGATAACAATTGCAATAAATGATGATAATATTGCAATAATGATGATAAGTGATGATGAGAATGATGATATGATGATAATGATGATGATAAACGATTAATAATGATTGAATAATCATGATAATGATGATGATAATAAAGGAATTGTGTCCATTATAATATAAAAAAGGTATAAAGAAAAAACATTCCCAAAGTCGACAAAAAGCGGCCAAAATCTAGCGAAATATAAGCCTTTGAGAGTTATAATCCAAAATACGTTTTGTTCGATTTCTTTGGTGATTTCGGCAATTATAGGGTAATAATGATAATAATACCAGAATTGTATTAATCATAAACAATTAATGATGTAAAAGTTGAGAATAAAGAGAATTTGATAACATTGAATATTATTATTATATTATTATATTATTATTATTATTATTATAATTATTATTATTCTTATTATTAGTATTATTATTATTATTATTATCTTAATATTAGTATTATTTGCCAATAAATCTATTATAACTGTAATTATAACAATAATAATAATAAGTATAAGTATAATAATAATCATGCTCGTGGTTATATATTGTTATTAGTCTGATTATGTTATTATTTCATTAGTTATTATTTGTACTGTAGTAGAATTGCAAAAAAATAATATTATAACAGAATAATTTACCAGTAATAACGATACTAATTTAAGATAATGGATATAAATAATATTATAAAACGTTTATTATGGATATTATTGTTATACTATCATATTGTTGTGGTATAGTATTATTGCAAAAATATATACTATAACTGCAAATAATTGCAATAATAATGATAACAATGCAATAATGATGATAATAATTGCATAATGATGATACTGATGATGGATAATGATGATAATGATGGGAAATGATGATGATAACGATAATAATTGATGATAATCATGATATGATGATGATAATAAACAGAATCTGTGTCCATATATAATATAAAAACGGTATAAGAAAAACATTCCAAAAGTCGAAAAGCGGCAAAATCTAGCGAATATAGCCCTTTTGAGAGTAGACTCCAAAATGACGTTTTTTCGATTTCTTGGTTGATGCGGCAATTATTAGGGTAATAAGATATATTACAGGACTGTTATTAATCATAACAAATAAATGATGATAAAAGTGAGAATACAAAGAGAATTTTTGATAACATGAATATTATTATTATTATATATTATGATTATATTATATTATTATTATTATTATTATTTTATTAGTTTAAAAAAGTTAAATTATTATTATTATTATTATTATCTTAATTATTAGTATTATTGCCAATAAAAATCTATTATAACTGTCATTATAACAATAATAAATAAAAGTATAAGTATAATTAATCATGCTAGTGGTTATAATATTTGTTAGTAGTATTATTATTGTTATTATTATCATTATTATTATGTACTGTAGGTAATTGCAAAAAAATTATTATAACAGTAATAATTACAGTAATTACCGCTACAATTAAGATAATGCATATAAAATAATTATTATAAAACGTTATTATTGTTATTTATATTGTTATTACTATCATTATTGTTGTTTGTGTTATTAGTATTATTGCCAAAAAAATATATTACTATAACTGCAATATAATTGCAATAATAATGATAACAATTGCAATACTGATGATAATAATTGCCAATAATGCTGATAATGATGATGATAATGATGATAAGATGATAATGATGATTGGTAACGCTATAATGATGAAATCATGATAATGATGATGATAATAACAGGGATTGTTCCATATATTAATATAAAAAAGGTTATAAGAAAAACATTCCAAAAGTCGAAAAAAAAAGCGGCAAAATCTAGCGGAATATAGCTTTTGAGAGTATTACTCAAAATGGACGTTTTTTGTTTAGATTTCTTTGGTGATTTCGGCAATTATTGGGTAATAATGATAATAATTACCAAGAATTGTATAATCATAAACAAAATGATGATAAAAGTGGAATAAAGAGAATTTTGATAAACATTTGAATAGTATTATTATTATATTATCTATTATTGATTATAGTATTATTATTATATTATTATTCTTATTACTTATTAGTTATCTTAATTATTAGTATATTGCCAATAAAATCTATTATAACTGTAAATTAAACAATTTAATAATAATAAGTATAAGTATAATAATAATCATGCTAGTGGGTATTAATATTGTTATTAGTATTATTATTGTTATATATCATTTTATATTTATGGTAGTTAGTATAATGCAAAAAATAATTATTATACAGTAATAATCAGTATAACGATACTAATTAAGCTTAATGATATAACTAATTATTTAAAATCGTATTATTGTTATTATTATCGTTATTATTACTATCATTATTGTGGTTGGTTCTTAGTCTTATTGCAAAAATATATACTATAACTGCAATTAATTGCAATACTAATGATAACAATTGCACTAATGATGTAATAAATTGCAATAATGATGATAATGATGATGGATAATGATGATAATGATGATAATGATGATGATAACGATAATAAGATGATAATCATGATAATGATGATGATAATAACAGGAATTGTGTCCATATATGAAATATAAAAAAGGTTATAGAAAAACATTCCAAAAAGTCGAAAAGCGGTAAAAATCTAGCGAAATATAGCATTTTGAGAGTATTACTCCAAATGACGTTTTTCTATTTCTTTGTTGATTTCGGGCAATTATTAGGGTAATACTGATAATAATTACCAGAATTGTATTAATCAAACAATAATGATGTAAAAGTGAGAATAAAGAGAGTTTTGATAACATTTGAAATTATATTATTATTATTATATTATTATTATTTATCTATTATTCTTATTATTATTAGTATTAATTATTACTATTTATTATATTATATATTATCTTAATATATAGTATTATGTGCCAATAAATCTATTATAAACTGTAATTATAACAATAATTAATAATAAGTATAAGTATAATAATAATCAGCTAGTGGTTATAATATTGTTATTAGTATTTATTATGTTATTATTCATTATTATTATTTGTACTGTAGTATATTGCAAAAATAATATATAACAGTAATAATTACAGTAATAACGTACTAATTAAAGATAATGATAAATAATTATTATAAAATCGTTATTATTGTTATTATTATTGTAGTACTATTCATTATTGTTGTGGTTTATAGTTATTATTGCAAAAATATATACTATAACTGAAATAATTGCAAGAATAATGATAACAATTGCAATAATGAGGATAATAATTGCACAATAATGATGATAATATGATGATAATGATGATAAATGAGATAAAGAGATGGATAACGATAATAATGATGATAATCCCCCCATATAATGATGATGATAATAACAGGGAATTGTGTCCATAGATAATATAAAAAACGGTATAATGAAAAACATTCCCAAAAGTCAGAAAAAAAGCGGCAAAATTAGCGAAATAGAGCCTTTGGAGAGTATACTCCAAAAATGACGTTTTTTTCAGATTCTTTTGGTGATTTCGGCAATTATTAGGTAAATATGATTAATAATTACAGAAATTGGATGTAAATCATAACAATAATGGATGATAAAAGTGAGAATTTAAGAGAATTTTGATAACATTTGAAAATATTATTATTATTATTATTATTATTATTATATTAGTTAATTATTATTAGTATTATTATTATTAATTTTATTATCTTAATTATTAGTATTATGCAATAAATCTATTATAACGTAAATTATAACAATAATAATAATAAGTATAAGTATAATAATAATCATGGCGAGTGGTTTAATATTGTTATTAGTATTATTACTGTTATGATATCATTATTATATTTGTACTGGTTAGTATAATTGCAAAAATAAATTTATTATAACAGTAATAATTACGTAATAAAAAACGATACTAATTAAGATAATGATTATAAATAATTATTATAAAATCGTATTATTGTTATTATATTATTATGTTATACATCAGTATTTTGTGGTTATTAGTATTTATTGCAAAAATATATACTATAACTGCAATAATTGCAATATAATGATAACAATTGCAATAATGATGATTTAATAATTGCCAAATAATGATGATAAGATGATGATTAATGATGATAATGATGAAATGGATGTGATAACGATAATAATGATGATAATCATGATAATGATGATGTAATAACAGGAAGTGTGTCCATATATAATATAAAAAACGTTATAAGAAAAAAAATTCCCAAAAAGTCGAAAAAAAGCGGCACAATCTAGCGAGATATAGCCTTTGAGAGTAATTACTCAAATGACGTTTTTTTCGATTTCTTTGGTGATTTCGCAAATTATTAGGGTATATGTATAAAATTACCCGAATTGTATTAATCATAACAATAATGATGATAAAAGTGGAAATTAAAGAGAATTTGATAACATTTTGAATATTATTATATTATTATTATTATTATTATTATTAGATTATTAGTATTATATTATTATATTAGTATTTATTATTATTATTATCTTAATTATTTAGTATTTGCACTAAATCATTATAAACTGCTCATTATAACAATAAGAATACATAAGTATAAGTATAATAATAATCATGCTAGTGGTTATAATATTGTTATTAGTATTAATTATTGTTATTATTATCATTATTATTATTTGTACTGTAGTTATAATTGCAAAAATAATTATAAACAGTAATAATTACAGTAATAACGATACTAAATTACGATAATGATATAAAATAATTATTATAAAATCGTTATTATTGTTATTATTATTGTTATTATATCATTATTGTTGTGGTGATTAGTATTATTGCAAAAATATATACTATACGCAATAATTGCAATAAGAATGATAACAATTGCAATAAGCTGATAATAATTGCAATAATGAAGATAATGATGATGATAATGATTGATAATGATGATGATAACGATAATAATGATGATAATCATGATAATGATGATGATTAAATAACAGGAATTGTTGTCCATATATACATAAAAACAAGGATAAGAAACACATTCCCAAAAGTCGAAAAAGCGGCAAAATCTAGCGAAAATATGCCTTCTTTGAGGGAAGTATACTTCAAAAATGACGTTTTTTTCGATTCTTTGGTGATTTCGGCAATTATTAGGGTAATAATGATAATAATTACCAGAACATTGTATTAATCATAACAATTAATGATGATGATAAAAGTGAGAATAAAGAGAATTTGATAACATTTGAATATCTTATTCTTATTATTATTTATTAGTATTATTATAGTATATTATTATTATTATTATTATTATTATTATTATTATTATTATTATCTTAATTATAGTATTATGCCAATAAAATCTATTAATAACTGTAATTATAACAATAATATAATAAGTATAAGTATAATAATAATCATGCTAGGGTTATAAATTGTTATAGTTATTATTATGTTATTAATTATCATTATTATTTATGTTTTTTATGTAGTATAATTGCAAAAAATAATTATGTATAAACCCGAATAATACAGTAATAACGGATACTAATTAAGATAATGATATAAATAATTATTTATAAAAATCGTATTATTGTTATTATTCATGTATTACTATCTTATTGTTGTGGTTATAGTATATTGCAAAAATATATAATTTAACTGCAATAATTGCAAAATAATGATAACAATTGCAATAATGAGATAATAATTGCACTCATGTGATAATGATGATGATAATGATGATAATGATGATAATGATGATGATAAAGATAATAATGATGATAATCATGATAATGATGATGATAATAACAGGGAATGTGTCCATATATAATATAACAAGGTATATGGAAAAACATTCCCAAAAGTCGAAAGCGGGCACAAAATCTAGCGAAATAAGCCTTTTGAGAGTTATACTCAAAATGAGTTTTTTCGATTCTTTGGTGATGATTTCGGGCAATTATATAGGGGTAATAATGATAATAATTTACCAGAATTGTATAATCATAACAATAATGATGATAAAAGTGAGGAATAAAGAGAATTTTGATACATTTGAAATATTATTATATATTATTATTATTATTATTATTATTATTATTCATTATTATTATTATTATATTATTTATTATTATATATTATCTACATTATTAGTATTATTGCAAATAAAATCTATTATAACTGTAATTATAACAAATAATAATAATAAGTATAAGTATAATAATAATCAGGTAGTGGATTATAATTATTGTGATAGTTATATTATTGTTAGTATTATCAGTCTTATATTTGTATGGTGTATTAATTGCCAAAATAATTATTATAACAGTAATAATTATTACAGTAAGAAACCGATTACTAATTAAGATAATGATATAAATAATTATATAAAATCGTATTATTGTTATATTATTGTTATTACTATCATTATTGTTGGGTTATAGTATTATTGCAAAAAATATATACTATAACTTGCAATACTTGCAATAATAATGACACCAATTGCATAATGATGATATAATTGCAATAATGAGATAATATGATGATAATGTGATATGATGATAATGATGATTATACGATTAATTAATGATGATAATCATGATAATGATGATGCTCATAAAACAGGAATTGGGTCGAAATATAATATAAAAAAGGTATAAGAAAAAACATTCCAAAAGTCGAAAAAGCGGCAAAAACTAGCGAAAATAAGCCTTTTGAGAGTTTTACTCCAAAATGACGTTTTTTCGATTTCTTTGGGGGATTTCGGCAATTATTGGGTAAAAAAAGATAATAATTAAAAGAATTGTATTAATCATAACAATTAATGATGATAAAAAGTGAGAAAAAAGAGAATTTGATAACAATTTGAATATATTTTTAATTATTATTAATTATATATTATTAATTATTTTTATTATTATTATTATTATTTATCATTATTATTATTATTATCTTAATAATAAGTATTATTGCCAATAAATCTATTATAACTATAATTATAACAATAATAATAATAAGTATAAGTATAATAAAAATTTCTGCAGTGTTATAAAAATGTTATTAGTATTATTATGTATTATTATCATTATTATATTTTACTGGTAGTATAAATTGCAAAAATATTATTAAAACCCGTAATAATTACATAAAAACGAAAAATTTTTAAGATAATGATATAAATAAATTATATAAAATGTTTATTATTTTTTATATTATTTATTACTATCATTATTGTTGTGGTTTATTAGTATTATGCAAAAAATATATACTAAAATTGCAATAATTGCAAAAATTTAAATTTGATAAAAATTTGCAATTTAATGATGATAATAATTGCAATAATGATGATAATGAGATAAATAATGAGAATAATGATGATAAGATGATGATAAACGATAATAATGATGATAATTCATGATAATGATGATGAAAATAACAGAATTTTTTGTCCATATATAATATAAAAAAGGGATAAAAAAACATTCCCAAAAGCTGAAAAAGCGGCAAAATCTAGCGAATATACCCTTTGAGGGAAATATAAAATGAGTTGATTTTTTGGTGTTTTCGAAATTTTTTTGGGGGTAAAATGAAAAATTAACGGAATTTTTCCATAAAAAAAATAAAAAAAAGTAAAAAAAAATTTTTTAAAAATTTTGAAAAAAAAAAATTT
>NW_023644300.1:0-8732 GCF_015228065.2 Penaeus monodon | reverse complement strand
GGGTCCAGTTCTTTCAAATTTCTTTTATCCACTCCGAATTTTTTTATTGTAAGTGAACCTGAACGGTGCACAGTATAACAAAAAAAATGAAGGAAAAACAAAAAAATAACCGTTTAACTACGGTGAGAAATTTTTCGATGTTTGATTTGGCTTTTGGTCAGGTCTTCGCCATATTTCGTATAATTTTCTTGCTCTTCCCCCAATCACAAATTTGTTCCCATTTATTTTACATTTGCGTGAAATCCTGAAAAAAGGTGTTACAGAACTGAATGCGCAACAATAAATCCTTTATTACCCTGCAACACATCTCAAAGCGGTAATAACCTTTTCTTCTTAAAAGTATTATATACTTCCCGCAGAAATGAGATTTGCGGCAAATGTTATTGCATTTGGATTTTCGTCACCATTCCGCACTGATTTTTTCTATATTTATTAGAGTACAGAAACACAAAACCACACACCACATAAATTGCAATGCATATTTATTACATATGTTATATTTATATTGATAAATATGTGTTATATATATTATAATAATATATATATATATATAATAATATATATATATATATTATATTAGTTATATATGTATCTTGCTTAAAGGAGGTATATATATATTACATACACAACAAACTACACACACACACAACACCACACACACAACCACACACACACACACAATACATTAATATATTATATATATATATATTATAATATATATATATATATATATTATATATAATATTATATAATATATATATATATATATTATATTATATATATATATATTATATATATATTATATATATATTATATATATATATATATATATAATTATATATATATATTATATATATATAATATTATATATTATAATATATAATATTATATATATATATATACTATATATATATTAATATATAATATTATATATGTATATATGTGTGTGTGTGTGTGGTGTGTGTGTGTGTGTGTGTGTGTGTGTTGTGGTGGTGTGTTGTGTGGTTGTTCTGTGGGTGTATGTAATATATTATACCTCCTTTAAGCAAAGGCATACATATATAAACATATATTAATATATAATAATATATATATATATATATATAATATAATAATATATATTATATATATACCACCAACATATTTTATCAATATTAAAAATATACAACATATGTATAAAATATGCATATGCATATATTTATTGTGGTGTATTGTGGTTCTTTAACTCTAAAATAAATATAGAAAAAAAAAAAATCAGTGCGGGAAATGGTGACTGACCCAAAAATTCCAAATCAAAAAAAACATCTTGCCGCCAAATCTCAATTTCTGCGCGAACCGTAGTTAAACAAAAAAAGGTTATTACCGCTTTGAGATGGTGTTTGCCAGGGGGAGCAGTTGAAGGAGGGTTTCTGGGTGTTGGCGCATCAGTTTTGTACACCCGCTTCAGGATTCACGCTGAAAAAAAAATGGGAAAAACCAAGATGGATGAAGGGGAAGAGCAAAAAAAATATTACGAATATGCCGAAGACCCTGAAGCAGCAACACAACGAAAAGTTTCTCAGTTATAGTCGTATTGTTTATTTTTTTTTGTTCCTTCCTTTCATTTTTTTGTTTTACTGTTGCCCCCCGTGAGTCATACAATATCAAATTCGGACTGTGGATTAAAAAAAATAAAAAACAAATATAGTTATAGGTCTTTGGATTTGGATAAAAAAATACAATATAATAATTTTCATTCCTTGGTCGGTACTATTATGGATACGTGTGGCAGAATGGGGAACAGAAAAATACAATAAAAAAATGTTACTTGAAAAGAAAACTGTCTCGTATTAACAAAACGCCAACCAAATACTTATAAAAACACCGGCCTTAACACTGAAGAGTAAAATAAAACATTTGTGCACCAATATTGAGGTAAAATAATAAATTGCAGGTTACACTCAAGAAAACATATCAAGTGCTTTAAAAAACCGATCCTTAGCCCAAACTAAAAAACCCAAAAACGTGGTTTTGCTAAAAACAAAAAAACAAAAAAGACAAAAAAAAAAAGACTAACTAATTTCAAGCACAATAGACCACGAAAACCATTATGTGTTGTCTTGAAAAAGGTTGGATGGAAGTGTTTACAAAATAATCGTCAGTTCGGAAGCAGTGGGTTTCCAGTTATGATCAGAAAATCTTTAAAACGTAGTTGCTTTTTTTAAAATAAAAAAGAGGATACAACCTGGTCATTTAGCCAAGATTCATAGGTATCCGAGATATCTTTGATGTTGTGAAAGAAACTGACTGTTAGAATTTTTGAGATGGAAGAAACCGCAACCGGTTGTTGAATTTCTTTCAAGACAATGGTTATCTTCTGAATAGTACATTCCAATTCAAAATAAAAACACACTCATTATATTACTGTGTGTGTGTTGTGTGTATGTGTGTGTGTGTGTGTGGTGTATATCCCACATTACCATGAGTACTATGAAAGCATGGATCTGGAAAATTTTTTTTAGCTTGCCTAGAGTATATTCTGAAAACTTGAATGTTTTTGAGTGGCAGACATTTGAATGAAGACTGATCTCTGTTTCAGTTGGGAAGCGACGGAAGCTCCTCAAAGCTAGAATTATTAATGGTCGAATACCTTTATTGGTACCGGTATGGAAAAACCACAATGGGAAAATCTTCAATAACAATATGTAAATTTTTCTGTACTGGTACTTCGATATTAGTCCTTCCTCACTTATCTTGTCATAAAAACACCTTTAACAAGCAGGCGTTTTTAACAATGTTATCCCTCAGGGGTCAAAATCTGTTTTGGGGAATCAGTGTCCTGCAAGGGAGCAATGTCCTTGTTAGGGAAAAAAACAAAACGATAGGGATGGGGATGGGCAGACTGACCGACCTTGCAGGATATTTCGAGACATCGAGAGCGGGATGGGCGGGGGCCCACTGCTTGGCTATATAATGCTGTCGCCGTCGACATCACGGGATTCAGCCTCGTATCCCTCACTGATGAAGGTAAAAAAAGTAGATAGATATTTTTTCTTGGCTCTGTTTTGGTATTACTTATATTTCAGTGAATTTCCTTAACTTTAAAACCTCTTGCAGTGGGCACTGACGATATTACTGTGTGTGGGGGGGCGGCCCTAAGAGTGGGGGCGCAGGATGGCTTCCTATATGTTGGATTTCACAGGGCGTGAAGGTGGAGGGCAGGGACTCCAACCATTCCCCAGAAAAAAAACTCTCCCCAGAAAACCACCAGGCCTTTCTCCAAAGCCTTTAAAAAGAAAACGCTCTGAAGAGATGGCACTGCAAATACAGTCTTGGCCAGGTCGAATACAATTAAATCCAGTTAGTACCTCACTGCTTTGTTAAATGTATATCAGATTTTTCTCTTATTCATAAGCCAGTTAGTAATTAGCAATTTTTTTTTCAAAATTACTTAATGCTGTCTGCCAGAAACCCGGAGTACGGCTTGGGCTTACGAGGTCGACCGCCAAAATCAACCGGGGACATGAAAGTCTGCTCGAGAGGAACGACGAGGTGACGTGGGTCCGTTGGGTCAGTAACTCGGTCATGGACCCCGACGGCTCTCTGCGTTGGTTCGACTACTCGGTGGCTCCCGGCACAGGCTTCCAGGGCCACCGTCCGCAAGGAGTACACAGGCGAGGGCTTTCCAAGGGCAAAGAGCAGAGACTGCAGGCCCCAGGCCAGGCAAAGTTACATTTTGCTATCCAACAGGGAAACAAACTTACCAACAAAAATCGCCAACCAGTTTAAACAAACAAAAAAAACCTTGGGCAGTATTCACAGAAACCGCAAAACCAGTACCGGAAAAAACCGTGGCCCAGTTAACTCACAAGAACTTACAATGGAACCCAAAAAATAACCGCAAACCAGTTACCAATCCTTCACAAAAATCGCAAACCAGAACTTGAAAAAACAGAAGGAACAAATTATTTTCAAAAAAAACCGTAAATCAAGTAAAACCAACAAAAACCGCAATTCAGGACCAACGAAAACCCGCTAACCAGTACTCCCAGTACAGCAAACGATTTACCAACAGAAACCGCTATCAGAAAACCAGGTGAAACAACAATGAAGTACCAGCTAAATCCCCATTCGTATTCTCAGAAAACCTCAACGAGTACCAACAGGACCGCAATCAGTACCAATTTTTCACAGAAAAACCGTAACCGGCACCCAGCATGACCCGCAATCAGTACCAGCAAGAAATTTTTTGATGGTTTACCAATTCCCAACCAGAAATCGCAAATCAGTACCAGCAAAAATAAGCGGACCATTTCCCTCCCAGAAACCGTAAATCAACTACCAAAAACAGTTAAACCGCAAAACCAGTACCCAGCAGAACCAAACGCCCAAAAAACCTACCAACAAAAACCGCAAAACCAGTTACCAGCAGAAAACAGCAACCAGTACCAGCAGAACAGCGACCAAATACCTACAGGACGCAAAAAACCGCAGAACCACGATCCTAAACCTTCGCAACAAACCCCAGGTACAACTTCACGGTTATGGAAACAACCCCTTTCCACTCAAAACCAAAAAACCCTTCCTTCGCAAGCCTTCAGCAGAAAAAAAAACCTCGGCTCCCTATGGGAACCGTTCTCAAACACAGTCTAACCAGCCTACAACAGCGCCAGAAAAAAAACACAACAAGGCCCGCTATGGTTCCGTCGAATCCTCCATACCACAAGGAATTATAAAAAAAAACGCTTTAGGAACCTGGAAAACCTCACCGAATCCAAGGCTTCCAAGTTTGGCAAAGCTTGTTTCTGGTATCCAAAGGATTAAAATTTGTAAATGCCAAATTCCCTTTCCCTATGGATTTTGCCGAACAGGAAAGGATTCAAAAAAACGTTAAAAAAAACATTTAATTGCTAATAAACAAGCTTAATTTTAACTGGCAAATATATTTTCCTTGGATTATGAAACAAAAACAGAAGAAATGATTAAAATAACAATACCTACAAATACAACAACACAAAACACAACACAAAACACACGTTACACACACAATTACACTGATAAAAAAATTGTTTATTAACATACACTACAAAAACCAACAACACAGACAACACAATAAACACAGATTACACGTATAACAATATTACCACAACCAACACCAAAACCCCACACACACCACCACCCCCCCACAAACACACCAACAACACCACACACACAAAATATATAATATAATAATACACAATATAATAACACACATAATACACAGGGGGACCCAACCCACAAAAAAAAAAACACAGATTACACGTATAATATATATTATACGCACACCACATGTTACACACAGGACCCACAACAAAACGCACGCACGCCCCGCCACGGGACACACCACCACACACACAAAACCACCACACCCCCCCAAACACACACCCCAACACCACACCACAACACACACCCCCCACCAACCATATATATATTTTAAAATATATATATTATATATTATAAAATATATATATAATATACATATATACACATATTTCACATATAAACACATACACATACAACACACACACCAACACACAACACACACCACACCCACCAACACAACACACCCCACACAACCCCAACCCCAACCCCATATATATATATATATATATATATATATTATATATATATAATATATATATAATACAACATTATAACAAAAAATAATATACCACAAAATACACACACAGACACCACACCACAAACCACAGATACACGTATGTGTATATATAACCCACCCCAACATGGACACAGACCCCACACACCACGCCACGCACGCACGCCACCCACACCACACACCCCAACACAACACACCAAACCACACCACACATACACACACAATATATTATATATATATAATATATATATATATAAATATTATAATATAATATATATATATATATATATACATATTTTACAACATACACACACCACACACCACACACCCACACACACAAAACACCCCAAACCAACAACATATATATATATTACACAATATATATTATACACACACGACCACAACACAAAACACACATATATATATATTGTTGTGTGTGTTGTGTGTGTGTGGTTTTTGTGTGTGTGTTGTGTGGTGTTTTGTGGTGTGGTGTGTGTGTGTGTTGTGTGTGTGTGGTGTGGTTTGTATATGAATATGAAAAAAAAATATATTATAAAAATTTAATATAATAAAATATATATATAATGTAATTATATAATATATATATATATATATATATATATATTAAGATATATATATTTATATTATGTATGTATATAATATATATACATATTACAATATACACACACACCCACACATTACGTATATATATTATATATATATATAATATATATATAATATAATATATAATATATTATATATATAATATATATTATATATTACACCCACAACCCCCAACTTCGCGCCGGGCGCGCACCACACACCACACAACACAACACACATATTTATATTAAAGTATATATATTATATAATAATATATATATAAATATATATAAATTATATATATATTATATATATAAATAAACCAAACACATCATATTATTATTTGTGTGGGCTGGTATTATATGTTAGTATATATATTCATCAATCAAAAAACCGGTAGGGCTCATGTTTTGAGGCAGCCGTGGACATCTCCACCCATCCTTCGCCACTCAACTCGATTCTTGTGCTTTTCTTTTTCCACTTGTACCATCGGACAGCCCGCAATATCTTTGATGTTGTTTCGCCTCATTCTTGGTCTTTTCGGTTTGCCTCTTCCTTTTTTTTCCCATCACCATCCCTGTCAGCAAGTTTTTCTCAATACTTTTTACTTCTCATCACATGAACCAATAAACTGTAAATTTTTTTCCTTTGTTTCAAGATGTGTCCAACGGGCCGGTCTTTTTACAAAAATTATTCTTTTCAGCAACCTTTCACCATTCCTTCTCTTCTCTGTCCAGTTAAATACATTAGTACTCGTCTGTAAACACCACATTTTCAAAACTATTGATTCTTTCTCAGCCACCCCAACACTCAGAAAAACCACCATGATGCAATTGGGAAAAAACTAATGAGTTTTCAACCAAACCTAAAGCTCCGTCCGCAAGGCAAACGCTTCGGTTCTTTTCCAGATGTTATTGAGAGCAAAAATTATTATATAAAATATATATATATATATATATATTATATATATATTTTTATATATATATTATATATATAATTATATATATACAACACACCAACACATACATACCATTATATATATATAATATATTAATATTATATATATATATATATTATATAAATATTATATATATATAATTATATGTGTGTGTGTGTGTGTGTGTGTGTTTGGTGTGTGTGGTGTGTGTGTGTGCGTGTAGGTAGGTTTAGATAGATAATTAGATAAGTATTATAAATGTATTATAAATTATTATATAATATATTATATATTATATATATAATATATATATATATATATATTATAAAATATATGTGTGTGTTGTGTGTGTTGTTTGTTGGGGTGTGTTGTTGTTGTGGTGGTGTGGTGGTGTGTGTGGGAATGGTAAAAAACACTCTCCCGTGTTTGATTACTATGTTTAAAAAAAAAACACACTCAAAAATGCAAAAAACTAGAAATTAATTGAAAATGAGAACTACAATTTTTGAAGCCCCACCTGGATTTCCATCTACAGGTCAGAAGAGGAAAGGGAAGGGAGGAGGGTTAAAGAGAGAAACGGAAAAGCGAAAAAGGAGGGGCCCGGGAAATGATCGGGCGGGGGGGAAATTGGGGGCCAGGGTGACCGGGCCATAAGGGAGAAGGGGGGAGGGATGTGTGGGAAGCGAGGAAAAAACCTTCTGTTTCAAGTTGAAATTAGGCAGCAGCTATATTAAAGGAAAAGGTTCCATGAGTCTGCGGGGCTTGGAACTTCAGGGGTAGGAAAGGGAACACTTCGCGCCACTGACCGGGCTCCATTGATAGCGCCTATATTCCACTGATGGCCCCCGGAGATGGGGGTGTTTTTTTTGTTGTCCCCTGGATACAGCGTACATATGGTTGAAAACTTTTCGCTTAGTGAGACTGGCGCCTATCTCGCCCCACAAAATACTGACTTTATCGCCAGCAGGACCAAAGGAAAAACCAAGCATTAGGTTTCCCAATTCTTTTGAGAAAAAGAGGGAAAAGACTGGTGTGGACCAGGTTGCGGAACGGGAAAAGTGTTTTTACTGGGCGCAAAAAAACGATCAGGCCTGGGAGTTTGAAAGGGTTGAAGAGGGGTGAGGGAAGGAAAAGTAAAAGTAGACCTCCTTAGTGTAGGGGCAGGCTGAGGACGGGGCGGGTGAGGAGTATTCTTTTAAGAGAGAGAAAATCGTGTTAGAAGGTTACGCTGTTGCCCTGGGTAACCCGCGACGTCCGAGAACATGACGAGGGTAGCCTAGTTTGGAGAAAACGAAAAACAAACGCAGGAAAATAAATTTTCTCCATCCAGGTAGTGGGCGTTCATAGATTGCGGGAGGGGCGCAGAGGAAAACAGCGAGGTGGGCAAAAACATCTCTATTGGGACATGGAGGTTTGGTTTGGGGGTAGGAGGAACGTGTGCGTACATTACCACTATGCAATAGGTTTTCCGAGCGATAAACTAAGGTGTCCAAAAGAAAGGGAGCTTGTTGTCCAAACCTCCCATTCCCACCTTGGGAAAAAAAACAGTTTTGGAGA
>NW_023644299.1:0-8734 GCF_015228065.2 Penaeus monodon | reverse complement strand
AAAAAAAAAAAAAAAAAAAAAAAAAAAAAAAAAAAAAAAAAAATATTTTTTTTTTTTTTTTTTTTTTATTTTTAATATATATATATAAAATTTTTAATTTTTTTTAAAAAATATATATATATAAATAAAAAAACACCCCAAAGAAACTTTTATCTGCATTATGTACACACAATAATACATATAGAGAAAATTTAATATAATATATAAATAATATAAAAAATAATATTAATTATAATATATTTTTCATATTACATTATATGTATATATATTCATCTCTCTCTCTCTCTCTCTCTCCTCTCTCTTTTCTCTCTCTTATAATATATATTTTCTCGATATATATATATATATATATATTATAATATTAATATAATATATATATAATATATAATATATATTATTGTGTGTGTGTGTGGGGGTTGTGTGGTGTGTGTGTTTTGGCGTTGGTGTGTTGTTGTGTGTTTTGGTGTGCATAACTAATTTTGAGTGGTTATATATATATATAAAAATTTATATATAATATATATATATATAATATTTTATATTTATTTATAGTGGTATAATTATAAAATTATAAAAATTATAATTTTAAAATTTTAAATAAATATATATAAAAACACACAACAACACACACACAACAATAATATATATTATAATATATATATATTATATATATATAATATAATATATATTATATATATATTATATAATAATATATATTATATACAAAAAACATATACTGCGTATATGTACACAAATAAATTTTAAATAGATTTTTAATATTATTATATATTATAATATATATATATATATAATATTATTAAATTATTAAATATAAGAAATATTATACTGTGTGGGTGGGGTGTGGTGTGGGTGGTGGGTGTGTGGTGGTGTGTGTGTGGTGTGGTGGTGTAGTGTGTTGTGTGTTGTGGTTGTTTTTGGGTTTTGGTGTTGTATGTTTTTGTTTGTGAATATATATGTGGTGTGTGTGTGTTGGGTTATGTGTTTGTGTGGCATATACATACATAATTATATAAATATATATTATATATATATAATATATATATTTTTTAATTAAAATATAATATATAATATATTATATATATAATTGGTGTTGTGGGGTGTGTACACACACACACCACCCCAAACCCCCAACACACACACAGACCCAGACACACACACACACACACACAAATATATTATAATATTATATATATTATATATAATAAAACATATATATAATTATATAAAAATTAAAAATAATATATATTATAATATGATATATATATTTAATATATATTTTATATATAATATATATACATATAATAATAATATATTATAAATATATAAAATATTTTATATTTTAATAAAAGTAAATTTTATCTGCAATGTCACACTACATATAATTAGATGTATTATATATATAATATATATAATAATATAAATAAAATTTTATATATATAATAAAATTATATAAAAATATAATATATAAATTTCAATAACTATATGATATATCCACCTCTCCTCTCTCTCTTCTCTCTCTGTCTCTTCTCTCCTCTCTCTCTCCTCTTCTCTCCTATATAAAATAATATATTTATTATATAATAATATATATATATATATATATTATTATATATTATATAATATACATATGTATATAATAATAAATATAATATATAAAAATAAAATATATATTAATATATATATTATATATATATATATAATAATATTATATATATATATTTTAAATATTTTATACTGTAAAGATTGTTAGAAATAGAGAAAATAATACATGCATACACACACAACCACACACACAACACACACTAGGTGTGTGTTATAAAATATAAAAATTAAAATATATAAAATTATAAAAATATTATTTATATATATATATATAAAAATTATTAATATTATATATATTATACACAACACAACACACACAAACACACACACAAAACCACACCCCACACACACACACAACACACACACACACACACACACACACCCCAAAACCCAACCACACCTGTGGTGTGGTGTGTGTGTGGTATGGTGTTTGGTGTGTTTTGTATGTTTTGTTGTGGGATTTATATTCGTTTAATGCTTTTGGTTTTATCATTAAGATAGTTCAATTTGTGAACAATTGTGTGTGTGTGTGTGGTGTGTGGTGTGTGTGGGTGTGTGTGTGTGTGTGTGTGTGTGTGTTTGGGGTTTTGTGGTGTTGTGTGTGGTAGTGGGTATGTGTTGTGGTCATATAATATATATATTAAAATTTATATATATATATATATAATTATATATATATATTATATATATATATTTTATATATTTTGTGGGTGTGTGTATATATATATATTATATATATATTAATAATTATATTTTATAATATATATATTTTAATAATATATTAATATATATATTATATATTTAATAGATATATATATATATATATATATATTATATATATATATATATATGGGGTGTTGTGGTTGTGTACACACACCCCACCACAACACAACACACACCACACCCCACCCCAACCAACAATGGGTATATATAAATATAATATATATATTATAATAATAAAATTATAATAATAAATATTATATATATTTTATTATAAAAAGAAAAACATATATCGGGCATATATTTACACACATATATACATATAGATGTGTATATTATTATATATAATATATATATATATATATATTTTAAAATAATATTTATATATATATAATAAAATTAATTAATAACTATATAATATTTTATATATATAATTATATAAATTTTATATATATATATATATATATATATAATTTATATTCATCTCTCTCTCTCTCTCTCTCTCTCTCTCTCTCTCTTCTTCTATATTAATAATATATTATATATATATATAATATATAATATATACTATATATATATAAAATATAATTAATATATATATATATATTAATTAAATTAAAATTTTAATTATATTAATGGGATTTTGTGGGGATTGTGGGGTTTTAGAAGACTAGGCGAAGACAGAAATACAAATATGGAATGTGTCTATTGGAGAGTTAAAACCCCGGGGTAGCAAGCAGGAATTAGGGGGGGCTTCTTATTCACAAACGTTTAGAAAAGAATTTTTTCTGGAAATTCTATAGTAAAAGCGAAAGAGGGCTTCGTAACAATAAAACAAAAACAAAGGTACCACTTAAAGTTTGTTCAAGTCTTGCCCCAACCTGCGCCACATGAAAAAATAAAAGGCTTCTATGAAGATGTTCATTTGCCAGCGAGAGAGAAAAAACCCCCTTTTCACAAAAATAAGGGGAGATTTTAATGCAAAAATAGGAAAAAAAACAGTGGGAGAAACCGCAATGGGGAATCAGGGAATGGGTACTAGGAAGAGGGGGGACAAATGTTTTTTTGATTTTGGGGAGGCTGATCCTAAAAACAGAATACATTCTTCAAAAAGACTAGAGGGGAAGTGGATTTGGGGAAGTCGCCATTGACATCAAAAACAAATTTGACTTCAAATTTTTCAAATAGAGCGATATAGAAAAAAATGTGAATATTAATAAGTAAAGTGGCACGCCCATGAAGGGTCAGAGGCCAAATTAAAACACACCTCGGAGGAAAGGGAGTAAATCATACAAAAAACCACAGCCAGTTTTAGCTAACTTGAAGACCAGGGGACAAAATTTTAAACCCTTAAACATCCAAAACAGATTTTCCCTTTCTCAGGACGAAGATCTCAACATGACCAAATCAACAAACATTTCAAGACAATTAAAGGAATCTGCAATAGAAGTAGGCGTAAATCTCAAGCAAATCTCCAGCAAGTTCTCGTAGAAACTAAAGAGCTTTTGCAAAAAAAAGTAGGTCATGAAAATTCGTCAATCAGGGACAAGATAGAATTAGCCGAACTAAAAGACATAAATAAAAAAAAAGGGAAGATGACGGAAATTCAATATCAAAAATAAATGAAAAATGATATAGGTACTAGCATGAAAAACAGTTAAAAAAAGATCGGTATAGGAGAAAAACAATTTACAATAAAAAAACCCGATGGAGAAGTAACATACAATAAGAAGAAACTAAGAAAGTGGAGGACTTTTACAGGGATCTATACAACTCAAATGAAAACCATGATTAAGCGAATGCGGTAACTAGAGACACCTAAAATACAAAAGAAGAAATAAAAAAAAAGCGCTTAAAAAGGGATGAAAAGGGGAAAAAAACCGGGGGGGGGAAAGGGGTTAGTATAGACCTATAATAGATGCAGGAGAAATTGCAACATGAAATAGCCCCAAATTTTTAACAAAGCCATCAACGGGAAAAAACGAAAGCCCGGAAAATGCAACAAATTTTTTTTACATAAAAAAGGGGGCAGAAAAGGGCTAAAAAAAAAAACCGACCAAAAAGCCTCCTTTTAGCTCTTACAAATTTTTCACAAAAATATCACAACTCGCATCTTGACCGTCTGGATTCTAACCAGCCTAGAGAAAAAAACTTTCGCAGTGGATTCTCAAAACAGACCACATCCACACGCTCACCCCAAAAAAAGGAAAAAAAAACGAATAAGGAAACCATGTGTATGGGATTCATCGATTAGAAAAGGCTTCGCTCTGTAGAGACTCAGCAGTCTAGAAGCGACAAAATACCAATTAAAAAAGGGGTTAGAAGGGCATACCATCCCCCAAAACTGTTTACAGCTTTTCTTGAGGAAAATATTAAAAAGCTAGAGGGAAAGGAAAGGGTATCAAAGATAGGGGAGAAATCTAAACAATCTCAGATTTGCAGATGATATTGTTTTTCAGTGAATCTGCAAAAGAAATGCAGCAACTAAAAAAAATCTAAATAGAGAAAGTTGAAAATCGGACTTGGATGAAAAAGAAAAAAGATAAGATATGTTTAACGTTCGAAAAAGTACAAGCACAAGGCGAATAAGAGGAGTAGACAAGTATATTACCTGGGGCAACCCTACAGACAAACACATTAGCAAGAGGAAATTAAGCGATGCATCAGTCTAGGCGGAGCCCTTTGGGAGGGCACAGTACATACTAAGAGGGTTTTTTGCCATTATGTTTAAAAAGAAAAAATCTTTTAACCAATGTCCCCAGTTATGACCATGGGTCAGAAACATGGACACAACCCAAAAAAACTGGGAGGAAATAAAAATGCCAGAGAGGGGGGAAACACAGCTGGGAAAAAGCCCAAGAAAAGGATGAGGGGGCGGGTCAGGGGAAAAGACAAAAAATAGAAGATATACTTTGGGGCATCAAAAAGGGAAAAATGGCAATGGGGAGGTCATTAATCGGAAACAGGGGTAACAGATGGAAAAGAATGCAACAGACTGGGGTATAGATAAATAAAGGGCCAAGGGGCCCGACCAAAGACAAGATGGCCGACGAAATAAGAAATTTGGGGGCCGAATGGAAACAAAAAAAAACAAGACAGAAAAGTTGGAAAAGATTGGGGGAGGTTACGCCTGCGTGGGGGACCCAGGGTGATGGGGATGATATGATATATATATATAAAATATATTTATTATTATATATATAATATATAATAATAATAATATATTTAAAAATTTATAGTGTGATATATTTAACTGAAAGTACGTATTTAGAATATATGAGTAATTACATCATGCATACACACACCAAAATACACACACACACACACACACACACACCACACACACTCAGGTGTGGTTTGTGTGTGCGGTATAATTATAATTATAATATATATATAATAATAATATATATATATATATATAAACACACACAGCCACACACACACACACACACACACACACACACCGTGTGTGGTATGTGTGGGTGTGTGTATTTGTTTGTGTGTGGTGTGTGTTTTTATGTGTGTATTATATGTTGTTTATATGCATTTTTGTTATCATCTTTCAGACAGTTCATTTTTATGAACATTTTTAGCATGACGAAAGACGAACATGCTGAGGGGTTACCAGTTTCTTCTTCCCCGACTTTTTACCCCAGCATGCTTTGCCAGTACTAGTCAAAATAAGTCGACTGGAGAGACTGGTGGGTGGGGAACCGAAACCTTGCAGATCACAGCTACCGCATACCACCAAGGTTTTAGCCCTTCTTACAACTGCCAGGAGGGAATGTGATCGCAGGGATTCTTATCCAAAGAGAGGTAAGGGTTTTAGAGGCTTTTTGTATTTCTATTTCGAAACCATTTTTAGCACAAGTTTGATACATCCTAATGACATTATCACTGAGCTGGTGCAAAAAATAAACAGCGCTTTATGAGAATATTTAAATATAAACTTCCCCTTAGTCATAGTCTATCATCTAATTTGAGAAATATTAATAAGACTCACAAAGGGAAAAATGGAATTCGTTACTTCGTAAACTCTCCGGCCCCCAGCACTCAGCCAAAAAATCAACAAGGAAAAATTGGTCAATCATGATGTAAAAGGGGAAAATACTAAGTGGGTTAGCGCGGGTTTTTGAGAAAGGGGATATATTAGGGTACAAAACACACATGTTGAGTAGGGATTTAATATTGATATATTTAAAGCATATTTTTGAGTAGAATAATTATATGACACAAAAATTTTAAATAAAATTTTATAAAAATTAGACCACTTAAGCAAACATCCAATAGAAATTTACCCGTCGTTTAGCATGGTAGGCATATTGCAGGCCACATGTGTAAAATGCTGAGGGGAGATGTGTGATAGGTGTTGGGGGGTGCGCGGCCCCTATTTTTATATACAAACACACAACACACACACACACACCACACACACACAACACACACAAAAAAATAATATATATATATTATAATATATATATATATATATATTATATATATATACACACACACACACATATATATGGGCACACACACATATATGCACACACCCAAAATATAATATCGAAATTGACTAGGATTATTTTCTTCACCCACTCTCGTTAGGTAGAGTCGTGCCTGAGCGAAAGTAGTGAGCGGAAGCCCCTGGAAAAGGCTCCCTCTCTCCCGCAGGGATGGATTCAAAGGGAAAGGGATAGGGGGCAGATACGATTTGGACCAGCGGCGTTGCAGGAGTTGCCCGGGAAATTGTCGCAAGTGACAACGAATGCCTCGGATTTTTCCCCAGGGTTTAAATCCCGACGCCCTTTTCATCTCATAGATGGCACAAGGCAGTGGATTATTTTGTTTGGGGGAATCCATAGCTTTTGACCAGACGGTCTGAAATAAAAGGGAAACAGATTTTTTTAGGTAAACTCCCATAGCTTTTGACCATGCAGGGTTAAAATAAAAGGAAAAAATTTTGTTTAGGATGAACTTCTATGTTTTTGACCTTGCAGGGTTTAAAATTAAAAGGGGAAAAATTTTGGTTTTGTACAGGGTAAATCCCTCTTAACCTTTGATCATGAAGGGGTAAACTAAAAAGGCATCAGTTTTTGTCTTGTATCAGAGAGAAGAGAGAGAGAGAGAGAGATAGATAGATAGATAGATAGATAGATAGTAGATAGAGAGAGAGAGAGAGAGTATAATAGTCACCAAAAATTTTTTGGGGGGTAGAGCAAACACCAGAGATAAATTGAAATAAGACACTGGAGATTAGATTTAACAGGAAAAAAAAAAGAAAATTCGTGTGGGCTCACCAACGCCCTGGTCGCAAAAGAGAATTTACATGGGTATCACACAATATCCTTTTTCATACAAACATGTGGGGGTATGTTTTCACGTTAAACTGAAAATAAATGAGATAAATTATCTATATTTATTAACAAATGATATACTTATGTTTTAGGGAAAATCATAATCACACACTATCAGAATGACTACATACTACATACTATCCTATATATATTATATATATATATATATAGATATATATTTTATATATATATATAATTATAAAATATAATATTATAATAACATATATATACAAATAACATATATATATATATATATATTATTATATATAAATATATAATTATATTATAATATATATTTTATTACCACAATGTAACACACTCCACCACCAATCAGAACATAACCCACACCATACGTTCTTAATTATTTACTTTTTTTGAAAAAATTTAATTTTTATCTAAAGAAAAATGCTCCCGATTATGAAGGGAAATTTTTAAATTTCATTTTCTTCCAGCCCTCTGCAAAGAGTGGATGTTAAAAAACCGAAACGTACGAGCTATTTATGCAAAAATCCCACATATTCCCATACAGAACCATTTTTTAATCTTTAATCAATTAGATGAAATATGTGTGTGATAATTTTTATATTATATATTAATATATATATTATATATATAAATATATTAATTTTATATATATATAATATATACACACACAGATTTTTGGCCTGATAGCAAGCCTCATACGGTACTGAAAGTGCGTAAAGTGTGGTGGGGGTATGGAACTTTTTTCCCGTTAATTCAGGGGAGGCAAGGGGTGTTTGCACCCAACCCCTTTTTTAACACTTTTATGGGTGGATAATGGGCAAGCTACTGCCAAAGTCAGGCGGAAGGGGGAAAACAAATGGCAATATTAAGGGCTCGGACCCTTTATTTGCCGACGATTTGCATCCTATCTGAGTCCTTGGAGTCACTTTGGCGGCCTTGAGCATTTTGCAATGAGGCGAACCCCCAGGCTTAGAGGTCTCTGGGCCAAAACCAAGATTAGGACTTTGGGGGGTTTAGGGGAACCCCTTCAGTCGATACCAATGGGGCCTTTT
>NW_023644298.1:16046-33546 GCF_015228065.2 Penaeus monodon | reverse complement strand
AGGGTTAAAATTTTATATATATATATATATATATATATTATAATTTTATATTATTATATATATATATAATATATATGTGTGTGTGTGTGTGTGTGTGTGTGTGTGTGTGTGGGGTGTGTGGTGTGTGTGTATGTTTTGTGTGTATATATTAAAAAAAATAAATAAAAAAAATAATTATATTTATATTATATATATATATATAATATATTAATTTATATATATATATATATATATAATTATTTTTTACCACACACTACAAACACCCCACCCACACAAAACCCACACACAAAACCCAAAAACACACACACCACACAAAACACACACACACAAAAACATATATATCTAAAATAATATATATAAAAATTTATAATAATATATATATATATATATATAAAATAAAATTGTATATATTTTAAAATAAATTAATATATAAATTATTTTTTATAATATAAATATACATATATTATATATTATATATATTATAAAATATAATATATACATATATATATATAATTATGAAATATGTATTATTACTAGATTACATATGAATAATAATATTATTATATTTATATATATTAATATAATATTAATATATTTTATTTTTTAATATATTAAATATTATATTATTAATATAAAATATTTTTTATAAATTTATGTATGTATGTTTACATAGATATAACATTTATATATAATATTTTATATTATATATATTAATTTTATATAATATATAAATATATTTTATATTATATGTATAAAATAATATATATATAATTATATATAATAAATATATTATATAATATATATTAATATTAATACTTTATTTTAATATATAAAATTAATATATAATATATATATAAAATAATAAAATAAACATATCATGCACATATATATATATTTTTTTTTTTTCATGTATGAAATTTTTGGTATGTATGTATGTTTTATTTTATATATATACATATATAATTACATCCCCTCCAACACACTCACATCACCCCTCAAAATCACACTCCAACGCCCCACACACATACCCCAAAATCAACTACAACACAGACCCACACAAACACACCCCACACCCCAACATCCCACACACACGCGGGCCCGCACCACACAACGCACACACAAAACAAAACACACACACACACAAACCCACACGTGTATATATATTTTAATATTTTATATATATAAAAATATTATATATATTATATATATTTTAAAAATTTACATACAAAACACACCACAATGAAAAAATATATTATAATTATATTATATATATATAAAAAAAAAAAGAAAATATAAAAAAAATTTTTAAAATAATATATATATATATTTATATATATATATATATATATATAAAATTAAAAGCACATACACACACACATACATACACACACAACACAAATACCCAGATAGACACACAAAACACCCCCCAACCACACCCCACACAGACACCACACACACACAACACACACCCAAAAAATATAATATTTTATATAAATAATTATATATATATATTATTTTAATATATATTTTATATTTTATATATACCCCATACATCCCATAAAAAATATTTTAAAATATTATATATATATATATATATAAAATATAGATTATATTGGTGTGTGTGGTGTGTGTTTTGTGTTTGTGTGTTGTTTGTGTGTGTGTGTGTGTGTGTGTGTGTTATATTTTAAAATTTATATTTTATATTTTTATATTATATATATATTTTAATATAATTATTTTATATATATATTTACATATGCCCTTTTTTTTATATTTTACATATCCCATATTTTTAATATATAATATTTAATATATTTTATCCATTTGCTATATATGAAAATATATATAAAATTAATTTTTAAACCCCCAACATACCCACCCCCCCCCCCCCACAGCCCCCACAAAAACCGCCCGCAACACCCAAAACACACACACACACACCCCCCAACACACCCACCCACAAAACCCCCAAACCCCCACACCCCCCAACAAAAAACCCCAAAAAAACCCCTTTATATATAATATAAATATATATATTAATATATATGTATTTTATATACATGTACATTTATATAAAATTTTCTTTATTATATATTTTAAAACCCCCACACACACACACACACACACACACAAAAACACCATACACACAAAACACACACAAAAAACACACATACCACCCCACACAAAACCACACACATATAAAATATAATATTAAAATTAATATATATATATATATATTATATAATATATATGTATTTTATAACATGTACATTTTATATATTTTTCCTTATATATAATATACCCCCAACACACACATACACACAAAAACACCCCCAACAACACCAACACACAAAAACACACCCCCACACACACCCCACACACACACAACACCCCCCCAAAACACACCCCACACCCTCACACCCCCAAAACATATATATATATATAAAATATATATATATAAATTATATATATATATATTATATATGTAATTTATATAATATATAATTTTTATTTTATATAAATATATTTTAAAATTTTAATATATACATATAATAAATATATTCTATATATATATAATATTATATATATATAAATATATAGATATATATTATATGGGGGTATATTTATTATGTATATGCACCCACACACCAAACACAACACATGTATATATATATTTTATATATATAATTTTATAATTATTATATATATATATATAATATATATAAAAATTTTTGGAATTATACTTTAAAATTATATATAATAAAATATATATTTATATATAATATCTATACATACAAAATTTGGAAATATTACATATACTTTATACATATATAACAAAAATACATATATAATATTATATATAAAGATAAAATATTTTATAAAAATATAATATATGTAATGTATATATATATTATATATATATATATATATATATATGTAAAAAAAATGTTTTTTTAAATTAAATTATATAAAATATATATAAAAATATAGTATTAATATAAATTATATACATAAAAAATTGGGTATATATAATATATATATATATATAGATAAAATATATATATATATATATATATATAACATATATATATATATAAATATTTTATATATATAATTTTATATATATAGTATATACATTTTTTATAATTATATATATATATATATATATATAATATATATATTATATATATATGATAAAACAGTAACGCTTCCATTTAAAAAAAAAGGAAAAAAAAAAAAAATTTTAAAAAGTAAAAAAACCGGGAAAAAATCTAACGAAAAAACAGCCCTTTGATATATATATATATTATATATATTTTATAGATATATATAAATTAATATATATAATAAAATATATATAAAAAATAAACATATACATAAATATTATACATATATATATATGAATAAAATACATATTTTATAAAATATATATATAAATATATATATATAAAAAAAATATATATATATTTTATATATATATTTATAAAATATATATTATATAATATATAATAATATATATATTACATACAAAACATATAACACAAACAGACAGGAAAACACCCACACACACAAAACACACACAACAAACACATATATATATATATATATATTATATTATATATATTATATATATATATAAAATTTTATTCATATATCTATTTTTTAATACTATAAAAGGGTATATTTATATATATATATACACAAAACACAAATACTATTTTATCTATCTATCAATCTATATTAATCTATCTTCCATTTTTTTTCTTTTTATTTTTATATATATATAAAATATATAAAATAATATTTTTGACCCCCCTTTATTTTTTGTGGTGGTGTGTGTGTTTGGGTGTGGTTGTGTTTGTGTGCGTGTGTGTGTTTGTATGCTTGTGGGGTGTGTGTGGTGTTTTTTTTTTTTTGAATACACACACACACCACACATTATATTTAAAATACACATACACTTTTTTTTATTTTCCCACACACCCCAACACATATAGTACACAAACACACACAACACACACACACCCCACACACACACAACACACAAAACACAATAAATATATTATATATATTATAAAATATATATATATTTATCCCACACACAAAACACACACACACACACACACACCCACACACACACACACACAAACACATATATATATTTTATATAAAAATTTTATATATATATATATATAATATATATTTTTTTTTTAAAATTAGCCCAAAAACACAAACAAAACCCCACCCACACATATGCACACTCTCATATATCCCGAGAAAAAAAATAAAGGACACAACCTATATGAAAAACTAAACTT
Source organism: Penaeus monodon (assembly GCF_015228065.2). Taxonomy (NCBI): domain Eukaryota; kingdom Metazoa; phylum Arthropoda; class Malacostraca; order Decapoda; family Penaeidae; genus Penaeus; species Penaeus monodon. Next base: position 29,227 of record NW_023644298.1, on the reverse strand, counting down.
TTTCTCTCTCTCTACTCCCCTACAACACGAACGTATATATTTTTAAAATATATATAATATATATATATATTAAAATAAAATATTTTATATATATATAAAAAAACCTCCAATATATAAACAAACAGACCAAACCCACACACCCCCACACACATAAACACACCACAAACACACACCCACATATATTATATATATATATTTCATATTTTCAAATATTTATACAATATAAATATATATTATATAATATATATATTATAATTATTATTTTTTACATATAATAACAAAAAATTTCTATCTTCTAGTAGTAAAATCTAATCTATCTACCCTACTATATATATTATATATGTGTGTGGGGTGTGGTGGGTGTGTGGTGTGTGCGTGTGTGTGTGTGTTTGTGTTTTGTAGGGTGGGGGGTTTTGGGGTTTTTGCATGTGTTTGTGAATACACATAAAACATGTATATATATATATATATATATATATAATAATATATATTATATATATATATAATATATTGTATGATATATAAAATATATATAGTGTATGGTAATATATTATATATATTTTATATATATAAATTTAAAAATTAATATAGATATATATATAATTTAGGGGTGTTATATATATATATAAAAATTTTATAGTATATATATATATTATATAATATATATATATATATGTATATTATATTTTTGTAGTTGTATATAAAATATTTTATTTATCTATTATATTATATAATATATTTTATATAAATATAAAATATATATTTTATATATACATATTTCCTTAAATTATGTTAAGGGTATAATACATAAAAAAAACAAATTAAATATAATATTTTATATATTTATATTATATAAATATATATATATTATTTTATATATATAATACAACAAAACATAAAAACAAAAGGGTATACCAAAACACAGAAATATTTAGGGCCTATATAAAAAATTAATATATAATATTATTTCTAATATAAAAATTATAAATATATTATATAGATATACTTTATATATATATATTAAAATATATATATATATATCCCATTATATATTCCTTTATACAAATTTTTATATATATTTTAATATATATATTTTTTTTTTTTTTTTTTTTTTTTTTTTATGGTTTTTTTTTTTTTTTCATCACTGCGGGTTTGGGGAGCATAGACTTAAAACAAGCTTTAAGTTGTACCTATTGTTTAGTTTTTTTCTGAAGCCACTCTTTCACTTATACTATAGAAACAAAGAAACATACCCCTAATTCCTCTTGCTACCTGTGGTTTACCTCTCCAAAAGAGCACATGCCCATCATTAGTATTTCTGTTCTTCGCCTAGCTTTAACCTACAGAGTCCCACAATATCCTTTTGATGAAAGTAATTCCTAAAGTAATGCACTAAGTCGGATTCCTTTATCATTGCCCTTTATATTATAGGGAAAAGGGTTCATCAACGGGGCGGCCTTTTTTTTTAACCCGGGGGACTTTAGCCCCCTCGTTTGGGAACACCCTGATCCCCGGGCGTAACCAGGGGCCCCTTCCCTCTGGGGAATAAAGGCCTTGCTCTTTTTTGTGCAGTCATGTTTTTTGTTTGAGGGGTTTTGGCAGCGAGTTCCCCCCTACCTACGGCTTAGGTGTATTTTGGTAAAAGGGGAGTAGTTGCCGGGATGCCACTGTAAACCCTCCAGCAGGGTTGGGCCCCTTTTTGGGGCTTATGTGTCGCCAGCAGGGCCTGCTCACTACCCCAGGGTAATCCGTGAGTTTGGCGACCCCAGAAGTGTGAATGTGGGTTAATTTATAACTGATTTTTTTTATGCAGATACGCCAGTACAGACCATTTGTTCATTTTGCAAATGCCTCAAGTACCACGCATATGTTATTTGTGCACTGCCATCAAGCATCCCTTTAAGATACTCTCATGTTATAATATCATACCACTTTTCATTATACCCACTACACACTGCACATGCTACCCTGTATAGACGTATGCGAATCACATGCGTATAAGTGTATACGACCCCATATATGCGAACACACACATGCACACCTCTTGTACACATATTTTTTGACTAACATACACTACAAATATAGCTATAAATGCTGATCACAGTGTATGCCACATTCGTTTAGAGTCACATTTTGCTCACCCACATAAACATGTTATACCTTTACAGCTATATATATATATATAATATTATAATATATATATTATTATATAAATAATATATTAATATACATAGATTACACATACACATACACGCACACCACATTTTATCACACATATACATAAACATACGCCCATACACATACATACATATACATATACACATACATACATATACATATGTAAATACACGTATTCATATACATACGTACACACATATACATATACACTTATATACGCATATACACACTCACATCAACATATATACATACATATACATAATCACATTCGCACACACACACATACATATAAATGCACGCATATGAATATATACACATATATGCAGAGATATACATATCTACGTATGTATTGCTTCTTTTTCATACACACCATATGCACAGGTATATACACACACATACACCTGTGCATTTTCGTGCATAGGCACTCACACTCATGCGCAAACGTTTCCACAGCATCTGCATAAGCGCACACACGCACTCCATTATGAGGAGCCCATGCATTATAATGTGCATAGATTCTAGGCTTGCAACGGAGGGGTTGAAGGACGGAGGCGGGTGATATGGGAGAGGAGGATTTAGGATTTTAGAATGGGTAAGGATGGGGTTTGGGGTTAGAGGGAGTTAGGAAGGTGGTTTTTGTATCTGGTAGTTTATTCGGTGAGGTGTTGCATTCCTTGCTAAGTCTATACCGTCCTGCGCGCTACGGGCGACCGCGTGTAGTGAAATCCACGGCGATCTTACGTGTTTTAATACTCCCTTTTTAAAGCTTTTATTGGAGGCTATTATATTAAACTCATTTCTACACCTCTCGTAACTTGACAATGTCTTAATTACGTCCTTTATTTCTCTTTAATCTTTAGCTCAATTAGATATCTGATTAACACATGGTAGCGAGCGTTTTGCAAGGCACTGATTCTTTTTAACCCTCCCGAGGCATAAAACCAAGTATGTATATTACGTGCAATACTAAACACTTCTGAACTGGCAAGAATGTCTTTTATTACATTTCCATGTACACTTATATAATCCTGCCCAAAAAATATAGCGAAAAGGTTGCCATGCTCCTTAGGTCACCTTCTTGGCGGGACCCAAAGACATGCAAACTGTTGTCTACTAATTTAAGGTCTCGTTCGGTAGTTTAGCGTAAACACAAGCGGGCTAATCCCTCTGTTTAGAGATCTCTCGCGTAAACATAAGATTTTATTTTTATTTATTTAATGAAATGGTAGCTTTTATTAATAGAGTATTTTAATCAAAAGGTCATTGGCACGTCCGTCAGAGCTGCCACACCGCGGCCCCGGGTCGCGGGTTCAGCGTCTAGCACTTAGCTGAGTTGCCATCGATTGAATTACGCTTTTTGAGTGCCTAGTTTATCTGGCGGATCTTCTGTCGGGTGGCTGATTATATTTGTCAGTTTATGGTAACCATGTTCAAACCTACCTGGTTTTTGTGATGTACTGTCACTCGTGTTTGAATTTTTGATGAGAACACACCTTGTTTAACGCAGCAGCAATAAACAATAAGTCTTGTGCCACAAGAGTTACCCTGGAGCCCGGGGCCTCTCGTCTCGCTAGGCATTATTGCTTCTGAGTTTCGTAAAGTAAATAAATTTAAAGTAAAATCCTGTAGATTACAGAACATTATTGTGCTTTGCCAGCACCTTCAGTGCTCTAGATTTGCAGGTGACACGAGGCTACAGTAGTCGTAGTCAGCACCCCACCTCAGACCCGCAGCTCTCTTCTATACCAGGGTAGCCCTTTGGGCTTTGACCCCTGGGTAGGGAGGCCCAGTAGTCTGGGGCGTCCTTTGGGCGCACTTTTTCTTTGTCTAAATATTTCCTCTTAATGTGACTTTCCTGAGCCTACCGGAGTTCCTCGTGAACTCCCGTATTCGCTTGGGGGGTGGGCATCTACTTACCGTCCTTCGCCTAGGCAAGTTCGGCGGTAGGGAAGTGTCCCACACATAACTCAATCCCTCGCTGTGGTACTGGAGAACGCAACAGGCTTCCACTGGGGGTAGAGGACGAATAAACTGATTTACTCTCTTAGCTATTGCTGATAGGTTGATACCAAAAGTTAAGAGCCTTTGATCCCTTCAGGACAAATTTTGAGACAAGGGGTCGGACTTGGTCCGATACCCAGGATGAATGATACCCCGGCTACCCCTTCTGTTCCTCAAGGAGGAGGGCGACTCATGACCGTCTAAGACAAATTCGACACTGATCAATGGAACCCTTACTAATGACAACCTAGAAGACAACTTTTCAAAATCCCCACCGAATGCAAGGTTTGCGAATGTAAAATGCGTGAATGAAAATCAATCGCTTTTGAACGTGAACCCCTTTATCATCAAAAAGGTCCTTCATGGTCAAGTGGACGGCGATTTTGATTTTGTCAAAAAATTGCGAGATGGAAGCCTCCTTGTTAAAGTACAATACAACTCCCAGATTAAGGATTTACTTAAGCTGACGCAAATTCATGATCTTCGAGTTAAAGTAACTATTCCTATTGGCCCAAATACCTGTAAGGGAGTAATCTTTCACAGGGATTTGAGGACGATGGAAGAAAGTGAAATTCTTGAGAGCATGAAGGACCAAGACGTAGTGGACGTTCATTGTATGACCAAGAAGGACGGGAATATGCGAACGAAACTGGACTGTGTTTTTTGACCTTTGCCTTAAACAAAATCCCAGAGTATGTCAACGTCGGTTATGAACGTGTGCAAGTAAGACCTTATGTCCAAAAGCCAATGCATTGTAATAGATGCCAAAAATTCGGACACACCTCATTAAGATGTATTGATAAAGACTCGAGTAAATTTGTTTGCCGGAAATGTGCTGAAGCCCATGACACCATCACTTGTACTAGCCAGATTTCCAAATGTGCTAACTGTGGAGGTCCCCATCAGTCAGGATCTGCTGAATGCAGCATCCTGAAGAAGGAGACTGAGACATTGGCATATATGAGAAAACATGAAGTTAGTTATACTGAAGCTAAGAGGAAAGTGGAAAGTTTGACACACAAACCCGATACTTCCTATGCTGAAGCAGTAACTAACATCACCCCTAGTGCAAGTGATGTCAGTCAACAGCTTGCAGTCAAGGATAAGGAAATTGCTGAACTTAAACAAAGGGTTAAAGAATTAATATTAAAGTTTATCATTTGACCAAATTGGTTGATCAATGACTGCATCAACCCAGTCTAAACATCATAAGGAGGATGATACTGAATCACAGTCCGGAGCGCACCTTCCCGTCCGGGCTACTCCTGTGAGGACTTCGTCTGGCTCGCGATCGGCATCTCGTGAGAGAAGCAGATCGCAATCTGTCAGTCGTCTCCCTCGCCAGGAGGTGCAGGACATGGAGGCTTCTGTCTCCAAACCATCCCGAGAGAGGTCCCCGGGAAGCGAGGGAGAGGAGGCGTCTCCCTCCCAAAAAAAGAAGAAAAAATCTGGTGGACAAGGCACTTCCAAACCCCATAAAACGTAATCTTCACGTCGACCATTATACAATGGAACTGTCGAAGTCTTAGATCTAAAGTAAATGACCTTAAATTATTAGCCTCGTCCTATGCTCCCGATATTATAGTTCTCCAAGAAACGCACTTAAAACACCTCGTCTCTGACGAGGTCGTTTCGCTGAGGAACTACCATTTATGTCGGAAGGATCGTGAGCGTAGGGGTGGAGCGGAGTCGCCATGTACGTCCACCAAAGCCTCCCTTTTACTGAAGTGACTACTACTTTGATTCTACTTTGGAGTTTGTCGCATGCAAAGTAAAAATTCATGGCACGTATCTGGCTATATGTTCACTTTATTGTCCCCCTGATGCAGTGATAGCCTATGATGAGCTCTTTGCTCTTCAGGAACGTCTGCCACAAAATAAAGTAATTTTAGCTGATTTTAATGCTCATCAAGTAGTTAAGTTGATTAATGAGTCTGATTTAGTCCTTCTGAATGATGGTAGTCCGACGCGGGTGGACGATAATACCGGTAATTTGAGCTTTATTGACCTATCACTGGTCTCTTCATCAATAGCAGCCAAGTGCCTGTGGCACACCATTGACGACTCGTTGGGAAGCGATCATCTTCCTATTTTGATTAAATATTCATGCGACACAGTGAGAACGCCTTCAGCGCCTAAATTTAACGTAAAACGAGCAGACTGGGTCGCCTTCACAAGGAGCGTCAAGCTCGAATTTGTTGGAGAAACCATTGATGATAAAGTAAACAATATTCAGAATTCGATTATAGAAGCAGCATTGCTATCCATTCCTAAAACTTCGACAGATAGCGTTAAGCATAGAGTTCCATGGTGGACACCAGATTGCCGCAGGGCGCTGTGCCGACGCAATAAGGCCTACAGGCTTTTCAAAAATAACATCACAAATGAGAACTTTTGCAACTACAAACTAGCAAGAGCTAGGGCTCGTAGAGTAATAAGACAAGCAAAAAGAGACTCCTGGCGGGGCTTTGTCTCTACAATCAATAGCAATACAAAAATATCGGAGGTTTGGTCCACTATCAATAAAATCAATAAGAAAAAATCATCTTTTAAAATTAACAACATCATCCACGAGGGCACTAATTTCGATTCAGCTAGAGACATTGCTAATGCACTCGCCAGGCAGTTCTCTCATTCAAGCAGCTCTGCTAATTACCATCCCACCTTCCTGACCATCAAGGAAGAGGCGGAGCTGCAACCAATTCACTTTGCCACAGGAGATGACTTTGATTACAAAAAAGATCTAACAATGGATGAGCTTGTCCGAGCCCTAGAAGCCTGTAGAGGAACATCCCCAGGCCCCGATGAGATTCGATATGAGATGATGAAGCATCTTAATCATGGTGACATGATTAAGTTGCTAGAAGTGTACAATGAAATTTGGAAAAGTCACACTTTTCCAAACTCATGGCACTTTGCCCACATCATTCCCATATTGAAAGGAGGGGTAATCCAGACTTGCCATCTCCTACCGCCCAATTGCGTTGACAAGTTGCTTATGCAAGGTCATGGAACGAATTGTTAACAGTAGGCTATTGCATTTTTTAAATTCCAGTAATTTACTAGTTGACGAGCAGTGCGGCTTCCGCAAGGGACGCCAAACTCTCGATCAGCTAGTAAAGCTAGACAGTCATATTCAAGAGGCCATTGCCAAAAAGATTTTTGATTTCAGTATTTTTAGATATAGAAAAAGCCTACGACATGACATGGCGATATGGCCTACTCAGAAAACTTTATGCTTTCGGATTACGTGGAAACTTGCCTTGTTTTATTCAAAATTTCATTTCTGACAGAACTTTTGCTGTCAAATTTTTTCCGACAATGTCACTTTTTCGGACATTTTTGTCCAGGCAAACGGGGTCCCACAAGGAAGTGTCTTGTCACCAACATTATTTCTATGTATGATCAATGACATCTTACCAGCTCCTCCTCGGAATCTTAAATACTCACTGTACGCTGATGATTGTGCATTATGGCATTCCAGCAATAATGCAGAATTCTCAGCAAATCGCATCCAATTGGCACTGGATATGATTCATAACTGGGGCCTCTAGTGGGGTTTTAAGTTTTCCATTCGAAAGAGTATTGGGGTAATTTTTTCACGTAGGAGAAAGCCGAACATCAGGCTAACTCTAGACAACCACCCAATACCTATTCAAAATTCTGCAAAGTTTCTTGGGCTACTTTTTGATAGTAGACTCAATTGGAACAAGTTTGAAAGGTTTGGATGCTGTGCAGAATGCCTGTTTGCGTGTATGTCTTGGAGCCCTGAAGTGCACTCGGATCGAGCGTCTTGAGGTGGAGTCAGGAGTACCTCCCCTCCGACTCAGACGCGGCCAGTTAGCCTTGAGCTATGCCGCAAAGGTGGCTCGAGACCCAAGCCACCCTAATGGCAATAGTGGCATTAGGCCCTTTGCCACGAGACTCCACGACCTCGTCGAGAAAGTCGGTATAGATCTCTCTACCATCGATACCCTGGTTCAGTCAAATATAGCGCCATGGGAAACCCCCAATTTTTCTATCGTGGAAGCCTGGCTTCCATTAGCCAAGGCCATGGCGCCGGAGGTGGAGGTACGCCAGAGGTTCAGAGAGATCCTTATTAAACATCTCCCTTTTTTTCATATATATACCGACGGCTCCAAGACAGATGAGTGTGTGGGTGCGGGTGTATGGTCGACTGAATGTGAACTAAAGTTCAGACTGCCGAATCATACATCGATATTTCTTGCTGAACTTTTTGCCATTGATAAAGCCATTGATTTTGCACTATCGACGACCCACGATAGAATAGTTATTTTTTCTGATTCCTTAAGTTCACTTAAAGCCATTAAATCATTAGAAACCACCAAAAATGAACTTCTGGGTAATATCATTCGTAAGCTACATGGTGCCAATAAATCAATCAAGCTAATATGGGTACCAGGCCACTCTGGTATCCATGGCAATGAGCAGGCTGATAAATTAGCCGGGTCAACTGATGATCTGGACCTTAGCATAGTCCGTACAGATCTCAGGTGTTTTGTGTCTCTTATAAAAGCAAAAATACATCTCCTGTGGCAAAGTGAGTGGACCAACCTCCAACTCACAAACAAAATAAAACAAAACATAGAACTGTGGGACACAGCCCACAGGAAGGAGAGAAGGGAGGAGGTGGTGTTGGCTCGGCTCAGGGTCAATGCCACCCGAATTACCCACCTCACTCCCTATATAGAGAGAACTTTTCCCCCACAGTGCCTCCAGTGTACCACCACCCTCACAATAAATCATCTCCTGACAGTATGCACAAAATACACAAACCAAAGACAGCAACTAAAAAACTATTTCAGAATCAAAAATAAAGACTTTACAACAACAAACATATTATCAGATAATGAAAAAATAGTACATAAATTAATCACTTTTCTAAGGGAGACAAAACTTTATGACCTTATCTAGATTGACAGAATGAATAGGATCCATTGGCTTAATAACCTTGGCCACATGCCGCTGGTTGATAGCCAAGAAATCCAACAAAGAAGAAGAAGAAGATGTACTGTACTTACATACTGGCGGTTTGGCTGTTCCTTAGCGAATCTTTTTTAGGGGGAACTGTGGTATGTCCGATTTGGCTGTTACTCGGCGACCGGTGAGGCTTGTCTTTTTCTAATGATTTCGTAATTTGGTATTCTTGTCTGGTGAGGGAATCATTGTGGCACTCTCGATGAGCATTGGGACATGACCTTATTTAGCACGGCAATGGTACCTAGCATTCCTAGTTGGCACTTTTATATATAGTCCCACTATATATATATATATATATATATATATATATATATATATATATATATCTATCTATCTCTATCTATCTATCTATCTATCTATCTATCTATCTATATATATATATATATATATATATATATATATATATATATATATATAGTGTGTGTGTGTGTGTGTGTGTGTGTGTGTGTGTGTGTGTGTGGAAGAAAAAACCCAAATACTAGATTTATTGAAAATGAGACTACAGTTTCGAAATCCACCTGGATTCCATATATATATAATTATATATATTGTGCATATTATAAATATATATGTATATATATATATATATATATATTATATATATATATATATATATATATATTATATATAAACACAAATACACACACACGCACTCACATACATATATATATATATATATATATATATATATATATTATATATATATGTGTGGTGTGTGTGTGTGTGTGTGTATGTATGTGTGTGTGTGTGTGTGTTTATATATATACATACATATATATATATATATATATATATATATATATATATATATATATATATGTATATATATGTATGTATGAAGCTTCGTGGTGCAGAGTTGAAGTACTCCACAACTGACAAGGAGGCCATGGCTGTTGTCTCTGCAGTGAAACACTTCGATGCCTATTTGTTTCAACGTGAGTTTACAATTGTTACTGATCATCGACCTCTATGTTATATATTTTCCAAGGCCACGAGTAATGCAAGAGTAGCGAGGTATGCTGTAGAATTAAGTATGTACCAGTTCAACATTATTCATAAACCAGGGAAGTCTCATTACATACCAGATGCCTTGTCACGAATAGCTGCTGTCAACGCTCGTCCTGGTAAACAATTAGAAACCATACCTCCAGTGGACCCAAATCCTTTTGTACATTTCAAGGAAACTGAATTAAGAGCAGAGCAGCTAAAGGATACAGGTTGGGCTGAAATTATAAATTACTTAGAGGCGGTACTTTGCCCAGAAACAAAACTTTGGTATGGATGACCTTTGTATGATTAATAATGTATTGTACCACGTGAAGGGCACTAAGGGTGGCTCATTGAAATACCAGTTTGTTCTTCCAGAATCACTTGTTCCACAGGCACTACTACTAGTCCATGATAGCCGTACTGCTGCTCACCCTGGATTTATGAAGACATATTTCCGCAGCCGGGAACTGTTTTTCATGCGCAATGCATCAGCTAAGATCCGAAAATATATGCTAACTGTGCCCATTGCCAGAAGAGAAAGGGTGCAGTAAAACGGCAAGGTATGTTGTAAAAATTTCCAGAAATACATAGACCTCTTGATCGGGTGTCTGTGGATTTAACTGAAATGTCTCCTTCAAGGACTGGGAATAAATGGATATTGACAATAGTAGATCATGTGTCACGATATACAGCATTTTTTGCACTCCCTGATAAGCGCAGTGAGACAGTAGGTAATGCTTTTACTCATTATGTCACTAGCTTTGGCTGCCCACTTGAAGTGGTTAGTGACTTGTGGAGGAAAATGTGCGAAACCTTAACTATTCAAACCTCACTAACCACTGCATACCACCCAGAATCCAACAGTTGTGCAGAGCGGGTTCACAGGACACTGAAGGACCACCTTGCATATTTGGTTCGAACACAACCACAAGAATGGGATGAACAATTGGGTTTCGCTCAGATGGCCATCAATACATTATCACTCATCAATACGAACCACACCATACTATTTATTCTTCGGCCGGGATGCAAATCTTCCCATTGGTTTCCTGGGTTATGGCTGTCATTCTTATGATGAGTCTTACGCCAACAAGGTGGCAATACGGTGTCAGCGTGCCTTGCAAGATGCTAAGGAAGACGAGAGTCTGGCCCGTCTCCGTTGGACTCGTAATTATAACCAGAAGGTGAAATGTTCACAGATCCGACCCGGTGATGTAGTGTTGCTCTACGATGACGTGGGTCTGAATGCACCTGGGTACACAAAGAAACTACGGTACAGATGGCGTGGCCCATACCGGGTCATTAGGAGGACAGGCAGTGTGAATTACGAGGTGGCAGGTATTTATGAAGACAAACGCCCGCATATTGTGCATATTAACAAATTGAAGCACTTTAAGGGGGCGCAAGTCCCATTTCCTAGTGTGAATATGAACAGGGAAACCAATAACCAGGTCGTTATAGAGGGACAGGACACGGCAGGTGTGAAGCCAGTTGTGGAGGAAGGCAGAGTCCAACGGAACTCGGCTAAAATGGGGGTCACCTGTCCAAAGGAGTCTGACCCGACGGCCATTCACGGAGATGTGACGAGTGGGAAACATATCTGGACGAGATGATAAATTCTTTTGATTTAGAGGCTGGTGATGATGAGTTCCCCACGTGAAGAGGCCACAAACACGATCTCAAACTTGCAAACTATCTTTATAGTAAGTGTTTGGTATTGATATGCTATAGGTTCGATACTTTGGCTTAGCTCAGACATCAGACACAAGTTGACCCCTCCTTGTTTGATTTTTGTGATGTATATGAAACTGTAACTACTATGGTTCAGCATTTGATGTTCATATTCCGTTCGACTTCCCCCTGCTTTATCTAATATTACATTTCGGTTGTTAGTTGTAGACAAGGTGTAAATGTTCTAACCCTTCACCAAACTTAGGCATATACTGTATATATATATATATATATATATATATATATATATATATATATATATATATATATATATATATATATATATATGGTGTGTATGTATATATGTATACACACAAACACACACACACAGACAAACACGCATACATATATATATATATATATATATATATATATATATATATATATATATATATAAATATATATATATATATATAATAATATATATATATATTTATATATATATATATATATATATATATATATATATATATATATATAATAAGCGATGGGTCTATCACCATTATATGATGGTTGCATTAAACAAGCACCCACTTGCAAATCCGATGCATCTGTGTGTAAAAAAAAAGGGTTTAGAAAAATCTGGAAGAGCAAGAACTGGAGCGGTCATTAATTTCTGACGTAACGAATTAAAAGACTTCTCGCACTCTGGTGTCCAAATGAAACGCTCTCCTTTTTTAGTTAGATTTGTAAGCGGGGCTGCGACCTCACTGAAGTCTTTCACATGTCGTCTAAAGAATCCGGCCATCCCCAAGAAAGCCCGCACTTTCCTTACAGTGTTAGGAGTAGAGAGTGTCTGGATGGCTCGGACTTTTTCAGGATTAGGCTTTATGCCTTGAGCTGACACAACATACCCCAGGAAAGTAACTTCTGGTTTGCCAAAATGACACTTAGGGAGAGACAGTTTAAAGCCTGCCTGTTGCATGATAGCCAGGACGTCCTCCAGGTCACGCAAGTGAGTGTCCCAGTCAGCACTATGAACAATTACATCATCGAGATAGCATACTGCTTGTTGGCCAAGTACTGGAGCCAAGACATTATTCATGACCCTTTGGAATGTAGAAGGAGCTGTTGATAGACCAAAGGGCATTCGGTTAAACTCCCATAAACCTCTTCCATCTGAGAAGGCTGTTTTTGGCCTGTCTTCTGGCAAAAGTTCAATGGACCAATATGCATCTCGTGCATCAAGTGTGGTAAAAATTTCCGACCCCCGTAGCGAGTCTATTGTGCTATCTATTCGAGGTATAGGATAACAGTCAGAACGGGTTACTGAATTCAAC